>NC_043713.1:66557922-66582919 GCF_006229205.1 Suricata suricatta
GCTGCCCGGGAACCAGCTGCTGGGCGGTTGTGCTGGGGATGTTCGCCCCCCAGCGGGGCCCTTGGGAAGCAGCCGCCAGAGGCTCGCAACCTATTAACCCCTTGGGGAAGTAGGTGCTGCAGCACCCACCTGCAGGGACGCTGGAATGTATGCGGGTGCAGCCCCAAATGCCCCCCACCGGAGACAGGGTGCCACCGAGTCCCTGGACTCTAGCAGCTCTTGGCTGGGTCCCTGCAAAGCTACTCATGTCACTGGCTTCACCGGGCTTCTAAAGCAACCGAGTGTTTCTGAGCTGTCACCCCCAAGAGTCCAGGCACACCAAGAAGGAAAAACTTAAGAGGGCAGTGGACGCAGTCTAGACTTAGTAACTCGTCCCTGGGGGACTGGCGCCAAGTCCCGAAAGGGGCAGAGCTGCTTGGACCAGCCAGCCCAGCAAACTACAGAAGGGATGGAGGGCCCCGAGGGCAACCGCTCCCAGTCACCCTTCCCAGGGTCGGGCATCGGGGCCCCGTCCCCGCTCCAGGACACTTACCTTCTTCCGGGGCTGCCATTTCATCATATTTGTACAGCCGATACGTGGAACATCAAGACGCTGGCTGGGGGCTGGGGGCAGATGCAGGGCAGCAGCGACTGCAAGTCATGCTGCCTCCCTCCCACCCTCTAATTCTTTCCCATGTTCACTGCGAAGGGAAAAAGCCCAGGAGAGTCCAGTCTTTTCGCCTTCAGTTCAATGAAAAGTATCCCCACACCGCGAACACGCTTCCCACCGGGCTAGGAAGTCCCAGCAGCCGCCAGCGTACTCCAGCCAGAGCGGGGCATTTTCCCCCCCAGCCAAGCGCCTGCAAAAGGAGCCTGCGGCAGGGGGTCTCCAAACCGGCTGCAGAGACCCTCCCTCAGAGAAGAGACTCAGGATGAGAGCTGCTGCAGAAACCGAGCCGGGCTCCTGCCATCCAAACCCCTTTTGGCGAATTCTCCTCTTCTCAAAAAAAGATTAGACAAGCAATCAAACCCTCACGCGCAGCCTGGAGCAATTCCCAAAATTCTGGGTGTATTTCTCGTTTGTAAAATTTAGCAAAGAAAATTCCAAAGATCTGTAATCAGAGCTTCTTTACGCTGTTTTTTCTTCTTTCTTGGCTAACTTGGGGAAAGGATCTGCCTTTCCCGAAATGCCTACCTTCCCTGAACACTGTAAATAGGAAAACTTGGTTTGTGTGTTTAGATATTTTTTTTAATTCCCAAGAACCTTAGTGGGGAAAGGCTGGAAGGAAATCCTGCAAGAACCCAACTCCACAGCTCAGTCTGCACTAATGACTTCCTTCCCTTCAGTGTGAGCACAGCCTGCCCAGCTCCAGCCACACAGAGCAAACGGTTTCTGGGTCTTAGTGCCACGACATCTGCTCCAAAGCAAAAAGTAAGCAGTCTGAGAGGCCCCCGACAGCTCCCATGGAATCAGAGCCAGAAGAGACCTACAAAACCAGGAAAGCATTTCAGAAAATATATTTCAATTTGTGAGTTACATCAAGAGGGAGAAAAAGGGAATACAAAAGGGACTCAGGACCAAAGAGCTACAAAATCTCAATGTGTGATCTGAAGAAAAAAAATTCCAGATATCTTAAAATATTTTTAAAACTTAATCAAGAATAGACCCTGCTTCTCTAAATCTAGCACTAATTTCATTCATCTTCTGTAAAATGATTCCATCCTACTTAAGGAGATACATCTCCAAACACAAGATACTATGTAATTCCACTATTATTTGTCATCCAACATGTCTATCAACTCCTATCCCACCATGTGGCTATTTTGATAGATGGGAAAATAATGGCTGGTGTAAGCTACTAGAATACTAATGTACATAATAATAGTAACTGATGTACTATGAGTCCAAGTTGCAGCAACGTTTAACTTATTACTCTCCAAGTTCTACATGCATTGGCACGATTGGCTGGTGTAAGGTGATTCTAGGCACACTGGACACTAACCATATCTGATTATAAATGTTACTAAAATAGCCAAAACAGTTACCAGAAACAGATTACTTTTGAGATCTTTTCTAAGCCTAAGAGTCTGAAATTCAATGGTGAAAGTATTACCTTTTTTATAATATTAACAATTATAGCTGAATGAATAGGCATTATTTCTTAAACCACTACTCTATGCCAGGATCTACCTATGTTCATTATCTCAAGCGCTGCTGGGAAGGTCTTATCATTCCATTTTTCAAATGAGGACACAGAGTCAGAGGGGTCACATGCTCAACCAGGACTACAACACATGGAAGGTGGTGGGGCTGGCATTCAGACCCACCCACAATAAGGTGACTCTGGGGCCCATGACCTATTGACAATATGCATCATAGCTACCTCTCATCTCAGTAGAACTATTAAGTGCCCATGACCTAAGCACCTATTATTTGCCAGCCCTGCAGGCACTAGAAATATGAGTAGGAGGCTGTCCTTGCTCTTGGAATTACATACAGTGCCAGCAGTCAAATAATATCAGCAAATAACACCAATACTCTATATCTGTTCTGACATATCCAAATCATTCCACACAGCTTAATGTGGTTATCCTACTAGCATGGAAAGTTCAGTAAATTGCAAACCAAATTCATCCATCTACCCCAAAATCAGTTTCTCTTCCCAGCTTTCCTTTATCCATCCATAGCACTGTTATCATCCCAGGATAACAACACCTTTGCATCATTCCTTATGTTTAATTACCAAGTCCTTTCCCTTCTTTCTTAGATATCACTTTCAAATTCCTACTGCTGACCTCTGAAGCAAGAGCCTCACCAAACAAACATAGATTAAGTACCCACTAGATACAAAGCAACATTTAGGGAAGAAAGGTGTAACAACAAGTCTCTATGCTAGAGGAAGTTACAAAGAAGTTAGGACAAAACAGAAGACACATAAGAAGACAACCAGGCACTGCCTTTGTCAGTTAAATAACAAAGGACATGGTCAGCTGTTGAGCCAGGAGTTAGAAGCAGAAATCATTGTCAAAAGGGATGGTCAAGGAAAGTTTCACAAAGGAATGTGAAGTAAACATTCAGAGAGATACAACTCATTCTAGAGCCAAACGTCAAGGGGCCAGTAACTGACCTTCAGAATCTGGACCCTTCTACCTTTCAGAACTCATCTCTCACCCCTCTTCTGCTCACTTTCTCAGCTCCTGCCCTGCTGGCAACCTCACTGTCCCTTGAGCATATCAAGCATACACTTGTTGTGCCCTCTGTCTGAATCACTCTTCCTCCAGATAGCTTCTTGTTTCTCTCCCTTGGTTCCTTCAGGACTTTATTCGAATTATCATATTAAAAAGGCTGCCTCTCACCATTCCTTCTAAAATAATAGTGCCATGACCCATACATCGCTACGTTCTATCTTCCATACTCTGCTACAATCTACTTCATAGTCCTCAGGACATATATTTTATTTGTTTGTTTGTTTAATATCTTATTTGTCTCAGAAGAACATAAATTCCAAGGGAGCAGGGACTATTCTTTGCTATAATACCAACACCCAGTGAAATATACCTGACACAATAAGCGATCATTAAGTATTTGTTGAATGAAACAATGAAGGAAAGAGAAAAAGAATAGTATGAACAAAAGAGACAAGCATAAAGAAGAGTCATTCAAGATACACAATATTGACCTGTCTAAAATAGAAGGCTTACGTATGAGAATGTTAAAGGCAGAGACTTTCTCTTGCTCAGTTTTTATAATCTCCTATGCCCCAAGTTGTACCTGGCACAGCAGAAGTGCTCAATATTTAAGGGAAAAAAGAATGAATGGGGACAAGTGGGGGGAGGTGAACAGTGAATGACTGAAAGTCCATTCCATTCCATACAAAGTAAAAGGTACTTTGGCAAGGTATCCTGGAAACAAGTGGTAAGGACATTGTAAGACAGAGAAATTTGGACTTTATTCTACAGAATGCGCTGTAGGTGTTCACAGTAGGAAAAGGGCATAACTGAAACAGTATTCTTTTATGCTTACATTTTTAATACATATATTTAAATTGTCTACTGGACATTACTATTCATTTCCCCCATAGTTCTACTTTTTTAAATTCCAGTAGTTAACACACAGTGTTACATTAGCTTCAGGTGTACAATACAGTGATTCAGCACCTTCATACATCACCCAGCACTCATCAAGCCAAGTGTACTCCTTAACTACCATCACCTATTTTCCCCTACCCCTACCTTCCTCACCCCTCTGGTAACCATCAGTTTGTTCTCTACAGTTAAGTCTGCTTTTTGGTTTGTCTCTCTTTTTATTTCCCCTTTGCTAATTTGTTTTGTTTCTTAAATTCCACAGATGAGTGAAATCATATTGCATTTGTCTTTCTCTGACTTATTTTGGTTTGCATTATACTCTCTAGTTCCATTCACATCATGGCAAATGGCAAGATTTCATTCTTTTTATGACTGAACAATATTCCATTATGTTATGTATACTACATCTTCTATACCCATTCATCTATCCATGGGCACTTGGACTGCTTCCATTATTTGGCACATAATGCTGCTGTCAACATAGGGGTGCATGTACCCCTTTGTATTAGTGCTTTTGTATTTTTGGGGTAAAGCAGCATTTTTTAAGCAATCTAATATATAACAAAATATTAACACAAAATATTAATTATAAAGCTGTTTTTAGTCAAATGTTTAGATGTTTTTAAACTATGTAAATGATTAAAAGGCTTATTACTATGACCATTTGACAGATATTAAAACTAAATTTCAGAGTGGTTAAGTAGCTTGTTCAATGCCACACAGCAAGCCAATGGCAATGGAAGGCTCAGAACCCAAGGCTTATAAATTAGTGCCTCCGTGATGAAAGCAGGAACGTACAACTGCTTAGGGGGTCAAGGGAAAAGTTTCCATTTTCTACTCTGCATCTGACCTACTGATATAACAAAAGTTTTCAAAAGGGCAAGGCAGGTGACATGAGTAACTAACAGGGATAAAACAAAAGGGAATTGAGAATATGGTAAACCTTGAGGATACATAACCAATGTAAAAGAGGAAGCTGAGACACAACTTTTGTCACTTGATATCACACAGGAATATCAATCTAACAGTGCCAGATACTCTAAATTTTCATGAGAAGCTAAAAATTTCCTGATTTTTAACCATTTGCTCAAAAATTTTAAAGCATCCTAACAGGCCAAATAAAACATGCCTGTAGGTCTAAATTCCATTTCCATGTCATAATGTGACTGCCGACTTAAGCCACTCAAGGCTTCACTTTCTCATATGTAAATTAAGGGACCTACATGGCTCCTAAACCTGAGGTGGGGGTAGGGGCGGTTCTGAAAGTCATCTGTGAATCCACATGCACACCATGCATGGTCTGTGAACTGAAGAGTAATTTCTCATATTCAGACCATGATGGACTTCAAAAAAAAGACAGTTATTTAAACTGGGGAAGGGGGCTCTGAGAATAGTAGACTGTATCAGGAAAAAAGAGAAAACACATTTATGTTTCTATGAAAAGTCAGACTCAATCTAAAACTCCAAAGTGAGGGGTGCCTGGGTGGTTCAGTTAAGCAACCAACTCCTGATTTCAGCTCAGGTCATGATTATGATCAAACTCACGAGTTTGAGTCCCTCATCAGGCTCTGCTCTGGCTGCATGCTTGGGATTCTCTCTTTCTTCTCGCTCTGCCCTCTCTACTTGCGTGCTCTCTCTCTCAAAATAAATAAACTTTAAAAAAAAAAAACTTCAAAGTGATACAAGGTTTTAAACTCATTTTCAATCATTTAGGTATATTTCCTTTGGATCACTTATTTGTATGGCATTTCTTCCCCTGCTGTCTGGGGAGTGTTTCAGGTTTCATTTAACAGGTACCATTTGATAGAGGACCATTACCTAGAAGCCTTTAAATACCAATGCAATCTTAAATCACCTTATTTATTTTATGTCTTTATTTTGCTTAATCCAAATTGAATCAGTAATTATAGCTGAAATATTTATAGAATTACTATTATACCAATATAATTCTCCATTAGTAATTATTTATATAAAACCACCAAGCTAACACAGTTCAAAATGTTGTCATTTAGCTTCTTGTTTCAAAGATCCAATACCAAACAGCAAGAACACAGTTTCTCAAATCCACAGCTCCAAAAGGCATTTTTACAACTGCTTTATTTTTTAACATAGCACTTTGCAAATCACTTCTCTAAAAGCGGATATTGTAAAACAGCTTTTTAAACTGTATTTTCCTCAATAACTACTTGTCTATTGAAATCTGAACAAAAGCAAGAAAAAGGAAATGAATGAAGAAAACATACCTTTTTTCATTGTTGTAAATATTCTTAAGATTTCCTAAGGAATGAGATGTCTATCTTTGATTACAGGGTAAATGCCTGAAAAAGCTAGCCTCATATTTATTTACATTTATTGTGTTTATAAGTAGAATATTCAATTCAATGTAAAACAGTATTTGGAAAATATATTAATTTTCTTAAAGACCACATTATTTTCAAGTATCAAGTAACTAAAGAGGTGTTAGGAAAGTAAAGGAACAAAGGGAGAAGTATATTTGAGATTAAAAAAATTTTGCATCATTAGAGATATTTCACACATTTGTTTGCTTTCAGAATGTAAAGGCCTTGCTTTGCTAAAAAAAGAAAAGTAAAGTAAGTTGTTACGGTAAGAATTCTGCCACATCTGCCACGCTGACACAGGACCCTGCTCCCTTCCTCAGGAGGGAAACTGATCCAGAAAGGACCACCTCTAGCCTTACCCATATCACTTCCTTCCACTCTCAGGCAGTGTCAGAGGAAAAAGCCCAACCCTTTAAATCCAACACACACTGACTCAAGAACGCATTATAAACAAGGGACTGTACTACGGTGTGGGAGGACACAAAAATACATCACAAGATTTGTTTTTGAGAACATAGTCCAAAGGAGAAGACTAGTAGACAACTAATAAAAATAACAATAACAATAGCAACTAACACTTAACCATCTTGCTATTTGTCTGACTCTTTAGAGCCCAAGCTCTAAGCACAAGCTAAGTGCTAGAAGAATGGAGTGACTAACGGTATATTCTTTCATTAAGATTAGGGAAGCCCCAAAGAGTAATTAATTCTGACTGTGGTAAATGAGAAAGGTTTTACAGGTGAGGTGGCACAACATCCTGTCAACAAGCAGAGAAAGAGTTCGAAGAGGAGTGCTCCAGATTGAAGAAATGGAGCCAAACATGAGCCAAAACGTGGAAGCATGAAAGTGTGGGCCACATTAGCAAGTCGTCTGATAGATCTGAAACATACAACACAAGGCAAGGTGTGGTGGAGTTAAGAAAGATTAAAACTGTCAATGATATTATCTTCACAATAGTAACTATTATTTATTGAGTATGTACAAAGTTTTGAAGTGTTTTATATATTTTTTATTTTATTGGTTCTTCCTAACACTTTCATGAGGAGGAACTATCATCATGCCCATTTTACAGAAGAGGAAATCAAGATTAATGGGTTAAGTAAATTCCAAAGCATCATGGCTAGAAAGTGGTCAAAAGGAAATTTAACTCAGATTCTAAAGCCTTTTTCTTAACTCCCAAATTAGAACACAATGATGAGCAGCATAGGGTTTTAATCAAGGTATTGGCAAATCCATTTGATTTTTTTTGGTAACTCTGAAAGTACTGTGAGTGACAGAAAGAACAGGAGAATAAAGACAGGAAGGCCAAGTAAGTTTCTGTTGCAATGGCTTAATAACAGAGGAAGAGGCCTTGAATTAAGACAGCAGAAACAGAAAAAGAATCTTCTTAAGAGACATTTCATAAGTAAAACAGGTTCTATATGCCTGACTCCGGAGGATGGGGGACCAGCCCACGTACCCCCAGTCGAACGGTCCCTGAGTAGGTGGTTGGTGTCGGCGAACTATCTATAGGAAAGAAAGAAGACAGACAACGTGAATGGTGGTAAAGCCACACTTTACTAAGAAAGCCAGTGTCTTTTACGCCATAGGGGTTTACACATTTTTTTTTCTTTAATGATTACAAAGCTTATGGTCCTTGAGAGAGTAAAAACATGCTCTGGGAAGGATCATTTTTTTTTTTATCACAGAAGAGAGAACAGCCGTGAGAACAGAAGTAAAAAAACAGGAATGAGGGAGTCTGTCTCTCAAAGAATCTTTTCTTCAAGGTCCTTTAGCAGTTATGTCTGGGCAAGATGCTTATCATTCAAGGGGTTAATTTTAGACAGAGGATTGTGTTTGCCCCAACAGCAGGCAATGAGCTGGGAACAGAAATAATGCAAGGGAAAGCAGGTGCCACTAACTGACCCAAGTTGATTCAAAACTGAATTCTATATTCCTTCATTGCTTTTGCAAAGCAATGAGAAAAATCATAGACAGGTTAAATAGAAGCCACATATGCAGCCCAGGAGGCCAAATGTGGCTTCACAGTCTTTCACTTGTTCCACAACTTCCCAAATTTTTTTCCATCGCCCCAGAGGCATAGCCATCAACAGTCGCTTATGTAGATTTTCCTGTGTCCGGGAGGCCTGGCCATCAAGTCGCTCTGCAGGAGGTTTTTTGGCCTGCTGGGCCCCAACACCTGACAGAGCAGGATCTCAAAATACTTCATCTTTTAAGAAAAGAGATACCCCACTAACTGAGGTAAAGATCATAGAAAGAATAGGTAGATACCAAATGCAATTTGAGACCAATTCAGAGTAGTGATAAGAGATACACAAGCATGTGGAGTAGGTAGGTAGAAAGAGGTATTGTCTGGAGTCAATGATATATATCTATAGCTATAGATTTGGGGGTCATTCACATAATGATGGTATTAAAGAGTTTTCAGTTAAAAGATCCCATCAGGGATGGAGTTTGGAGTAAGAAGATGAGAGAGAGAGAGAGAGAGAGAGAGAGAGAGAGAGAGAGAGAGAGAGAGGGAGAGAGAACACAGAATTGAATCTGGAGCAATGCTGTAGTCCTAAATACCAGACAAATCACTATCCAGTGGTAACAGGTGGGAGATCTGAGGAAGTAATTTTTATTTGGCCAATAATGCCTGATTCAAATCTTAGATCTACCATACACTAGCTGTACGACTCTGATTACTTCATTTTTTAGTACATTAATCTCCAATTCTATAAAATGTAGATCAAAGTAGCCCCTACCTAAACAGGGTTGCTGGGAGGATTAAATTACATATACTTAATATATATAATACATCCCATACATAATGCTTTATGTTTAGTATTGTTGTTTTACTGTGCTAATCTGATTTTTTTTCCTTCTTCAACATACCATGGATTTTGTCCTGGTTTTATTTTAAGACCAACAAACTGCCAGAACTAATGCTCATGTGTTTTAGTGGTATAATAATTTTTCTTTCTTATGTTTATTTATTTTGAGAGAGAGAGCATGACTGCGCATTCACACGCAGATGATGGGGAGGGGCAGAGAGAGAGGGAGCAAGAATCCCAAGTAAGTTCTGCACTGTCAGCACAGAACCCAACATGGGGCTTAACCTCACAAACCATGAGATCATGACCTGAGTTGAAATCAAGAGTCAGAGGCTTAAGCAGTTGAGCCACCCAGGTACCCCTATAATCATTTTTGTAACAGGACTTCTGCTTCTGTTCATAAGAGAGCAGCTGGGACCAAGTTTACTCTCCTGACATTAGTAGAATATTGGATACAATATAGGAAAAATACTGTTTTCATACCATTTCAGACAGCAGGCAGCACAGTACTATGAACACTGAGAGAAGCAAAACAAATGATGTGAGCCCTATGATCAGATCTCCCTGGCTTTCTGCCTGGAGGCACTTACTGGACCACAGAGCAGGAAGGGGATCCCAAGCAGAGCACAATGGTCTTGCTGAGTTGAGAAGACGAGAATTTGAGGACAAAATGGCTGGAACATTCAGTGTAGCAAAATGGAGAAGATGAACTCTAAGGTGTTCCAGAAATCAACACACAGAGGCTCCTTGAGTTTGGCCTGAATACGAAGGTGCCCCACACAGGATGAAAGTCCACAAGGCTAGGCAAAGGGAAGCCATATGCTGAACAACCTGGGGCTGCGAGACTTTTACATCCCAACCAGCCAGAGTGGGGGACCCCAGGACATTCAGGAAAAATCTCAGAAAATTATGTGTTTACACAAGGGGTAAACTAGCCTCAGGGACAATGAACCCTTGATCTATACAGATTTGAACTGCATGGGATTCACTTACACAAAAATATTTTTTTCAACAAATGCAGTATAATACTGTAAACTTAACTTTCTCTTCCTTAGGGTTTTCATTTTTTATTGTTAAGTTTATTTCTTTATTTTGGGAGAGAGGGCATGCATGAGCAAGGGAGGGTAGAACAAGAGGGAGAGAGAATCCCAAACTTTGCTCCACACTGTCAGCACAGAACCAGACTTGGGGCTCAATCTCATGAACCAAGAGATTATGACCTGAGCTGAAATCAAAAGCCGGATGTTCAATTGACTGTGTCCCATCTTCCCTAGGATTTCCTTACCAACATTTCCTTCTCTTTAGCTTAATTTTAAGAATACAGTATATAATACATATAACATATAAAATGAGTTAATCAACTATTTATGTTATCACTATGGCTTCTGGTCAACAGAGGCTATTAGCAGTTAAGTTTCTGGGGAGTCAAGGTTACATATGGATTTTTGACCTTTCAGGGGAGGGAGGTAAACACCCCAACCCCCACATTGTTCAAGGTCAATGGTATACTCTAAGTTCACCTTAACAAAGCTTCAAGACAAACCTTGAAAGAAGCAAATTTAATGTACAGGTAACTTAACTATCTTCCAGAACAAAGTCTAAAACTCTTTGAAGAAAGACAACAAAATCAAGCACTCAGTGACAAAGCCCCACATTCATTTTCCTATGACACTTACTAACAGACACGGGTGCTAACCTGGGCACGATCTGATATCTCTTTGGCATGGCAATTAGTCTTCTATGCTAAGAAGGCTATGACTGTGCTACACATTTTCTCACATAAATAAGATCAATGAACTTATCTGGGGCTACAGGCCTGTTCCTTCTCTCTACCAGAGAGCCATAGCCTCAGAGCATGTGTAATTTTGCTCTTACATAATATATCAGTCTGGGAGAAACTTGTGTATATGGTATCTTCAGCTAAAATGTATAGAATTTGGGGCACCTGGGTGGCTCAATAGATTAAGTGTTCAACTTCAGCTAAGGTCATGATCTCACAGTTCATGAGTTCGAGCCTCAATAGGGCTCTGCACTGACTGTACAGAGCCTGCTTGGGATTCTCTCTCTCTCTCTCTCTCTCTCTCTCTCTCTCTCTCTCTCTTTCTCTCTCTTCCCCTGTCCTGCTCTCTCAAAAATAAACAAACTTTAAAGCAAAGTTTAAAATAAAGTAGAATAGAATTTATAGAATTTATCTGAAGTAGATTCCATGCTCAGATATTTGGGCCAGAATATTCACCTTTGGATTTATTAACCTTTGTAAAGAAATTCTCAGTGTGCCATGGTAGTAATTGTGTGTGTGTGCATGTGTGTGTAAATATGTCAAGTTTTGCTTTAAAAAGATGTTTGAACTTATGCCTTATTTACTTGTGTGTTTTTAGCCAAAAGACACTATATTTCTCTGGCTATGGTTAAAAAAAATAGGGAAAGTGAATCTCTTTTCAATCCAAGGGCAGGAAATAGATTATGAGAAAAGAAAATGTGTAGAAATATTATTCTTCAGGTCCATTTGGAAGCCCTCTACTGACTTGTTTAACTCTACAGTATAAACTTAGTAAGCAACCAAAGAGATTATATTCACAAAACTGACACTTCTTCATGGCAGTTGTTGAACTGCCCAATATCTGAACTCCCAGCCAGTGTGGGGGGGAATTTCCCCATTAGCTAAGTCTTGATGAGCACAGGAAATATCTCTCATGATGGAAAACAACTCATAATTACCCCACCACCTGATGGCTAAGATGAAGACATATACCTAGGCTCCATTCTTTGCCAGAACTTTGAATGTGAAGCAAGTTTCACAGAGAGTAGTGATGGAATGAATTTACTCTGACAGTAGCCACAGCAGCATCCAGTCTCTATGATCATCAGGGGCAGTGGAGCTCCTCACGGTCTCCATCCTGCAGCTCAGGCAGTGGTGGTTCCCGCTCTGGCACCCAGGGCTGCTGTGGCACCATTATGATCAAGATCCAGGTACCTTTTGATTGAAGCCCAATTGTTTTCTGTTACTTACAACTAAGAACCCTGACCAACTCACCCAGAGACATTTGATTTTGCTTATACTGAAAGACAAATTTTTCTTGCATGAACAGATGTGTATATTTGCTGGAAAGCCTTAAGGCCCAGTCTTCTACCCTCTCTTCTGCCTGTAATTACTCCCTCAGAGATCTCAGCCACTCCCAAGCCTCTAAATACCATCTGTGAATTAATGGCACCCACAGTGATGCCTCAAATACCTACTTCTCTCCTGAGCTTCAGGCTTGTATAAATAACTGCCCACTCAGCATCTTCACTAAGAAGTGTAGCAGAAATCTCAGACTTGCATAGCCAAAACCAAACTCTCAATTTTCCCCCACAAATCTGGTCCTTCTTTGGTCTTACTTTATTTCAATTAATGGCATCTCTATTCATCGAGGTAACTAGAAAGTTACCTGGATTCCTCTCCTTGCCTTGCCCTCAATATCTAACTAGCAAGTCCGCAACTCTGCCTAGAAATTCTAATCCAAATTCTGCCACTTCTCATCACCTCTACCCCTTCTTCTTTATGCCATTAATACCAACTGGACCACTATAATAGATTCCACTTTGCATCCTGTGACTCAGTCTGTGTAACCAGAATGATCTTTCTACAATGTAATCCAGATTATGCATTTCTCCTGTTTAAAATTCACTTAAGGGGACCCCTGGCTGAGCATGCAACTTTTGATCTTGGGGATGAGTTTGAGCCCCATGTTGGGTGCAGAGATTACTTAAATATAAATCTTTAAAAAAGAAAAAAACCACTCAAGGCCTCCCTTTGCACAAAGAATAAAATGTGAAGCCTTTACCATGGCCTACAAGACCCTATATCGTCTAGCTTCTACCTTTTATCATCATCCCTTCCCATCCTTTCCCTTCACTGTACCCCAGCCAGACCTGCCTTCTTACACTTCCTTCATGACCTTGATGGTTATAGTTATATCTGCCTGTAATTCTCTTCCTCCAGAATGGGTATTTCCTTCACAATATGCAGCTCTCTTTCAAACAGCAAGTACTCAAAGAGGGCGCCTCACCAAAATTAATTCCCCTCCCCACATCATTATATAGTCTATTACTTTGTTCTCTTCAAAGCACATGTTATAATTTGAAATCATATTATTTATCCATTTGATCTGTGTGTCACCCAAAAGATCATAAGGTCTATTGAGTGGTATCTGTATTGTTCAGCACTATTGAGTCCAATGTTTAGAACAGTTCTCAGCACATACTAGGTACTCATTAAATAACTGTTGAATGAATGAGTGAATTTAATATCACTTACATAAGATTAAACACATAGAATTTTCTTTCCAGTAAAATTTTCAGCAAGGAATTTATTTATTTATCAAAGGATATTTGTAAAACACCTGGCCTAACTCTAAAGATGTTCAATAAAAAGAAATATAAGCTTCTGAAGATAAGCAATGATTATTCTGAAAAATAATTTTTGTCCAATAATGTTTTGTGTTGAAGGAATTCCAGTACTATCACTTTCTATTTTCATTTGTATTAGGGAAAATCTTACATTACCCAAAAATGGGTAGATAAAATGATCTTTAGATAGTTTAATAAATAAATTAAAAACACTCTTAAATCCTCAGATGAAGTACAAATCACTTGTCAAAAGTACAATCTCATTTGTCAAAACATAAAAATGAAAAAGAGAAGACTCAGAAATAACAGGCTCAGAGCTGCCAAACTGACAGGCTGTCTTAAGTGAGATAGTCAAAACATTCGTATGCTAATTTTTAAAGTGCTGTCTATCTGGCCACCCATATAAAAACAGGAGAGGGCTTTTTCTTCTTATTTCCAAAGTATATGAATGGGTCAGACAGTGGATACTCTGATTACCAAATTAAGCAACAGGAATTAAGATCCTAAAGAATTTTCCGCTCATCTGAATGTACATGTAAGACAACTACTAATGGACCTGCATGGTAAGTAGTTCCGAAGATCCAAGCCCTTCAAAAACTCTTTTTTTTTTCATAATATTTTATTGTCGAATTGTTTTCCATACAATACCCAGTGCTCTTCCCGATAAGTGCCCTCCACCATCACCACCACCTCTTCCCCCCCTTCCCCTTCAACTCTCAGTTCATTCTCAGCATTCAATAGTCTCTCAAGTTTTGCATCCCTCTCTCTCCCCAACTCTCTCTCCCTCCTCTGCTCCCCCTCGTTCTCCATTAGGTCTTTCCTGTTTTCCTGTTAGACCTTTGAGTGCAAACATATGGTTTCTGTCCTTCTCTGCCTGGGCCCTTCAAAAACTCTTATCAATTGTACCACAGAACATAGTCCCTGGCAGTCGGCTGTGCACAGAACACAATGCAAAAGAGAACTTCCCATGTTAGCAGCTGGGGTTAGCTATATAAAATAAATGGCAAAAATCAAACAGCAAAAAATGACCAAAATAGAGCTAAAGATTTAACTAAAATGTACAAATACAATTTTTAACTATTTTCTTTTTTTTAATTTAATTTTGAGAGAGAGAGAAAGAATGGGAGCAGGAGATGGGCAGAGCGAGAGCACTATTGAGTCCAATGTTTAGAACAGTTCTCAGCACATACTAGGTACTCATTAAATAACTGTTGAATGAATGAGTGAATTTAATGTCACTTACATGATAAGATTAATCACATAGAATTTTCTTTCCAGTAAAATTTTCAGCAAGGAATTTATACATTTATCAAGGGATATTTGTAAAACACCTGGCCTAACTCTAAAGATGTTCAATAAAAATAAATATAAGCTTCTGAAGATAAGCAATGATTATTCTGAAAAATAATTTTTGTCCAATAGTGTTTTGTGTTTAAGGAATTCCAGTACTATCACTGGAAATGATAGTCATTTCCAGTGCAAAGCCCAATGGGGGGCTCAATCTCATGAACCCGGGAGATCATGACATGAGCTGAAACCAAGAATCGGGTGCTTAACTGACCAAGTCACCCAAGTGCCCCAGTTATTTTTTTTATTTAATATTTTAAATAGTTGTCTTCATTACATTTCTCCAAGCATTCCTCCCTCTGGTAACACCAATAATTCTAAGCAAAAGAGCATCTCCTTGAAATGTTCCTTCCATTGGGTTGATAAATTCACCATTAAATGCATACTTTTTGAGTCACCCCATTTCCTGGGATGTGAAATCCAGTCTAGCAAAAAAATTGAAGTTTTGTTCAAATACACTTTGTAAGAAGGCTGATGTTTCTAGACTTGGATTCGGGTATTCTGCCACTAAAAATAAGAGTGACCACATTTGTATGATTACATTTGATTATATGATTACATTTATGTGACATGTCTAGAACAGGAAAATCTATAGAGACAGAGAGCAGATTAGTAACTGCTGGGGTCTTAGGGCTGGGAGAAATGAGAGATGGCTGCTAATGGGTACAGGGTTTCTTTTAGGCGAGATGAAAATGTTCTGGAACTGGATAGGAGCTGCACAACTTTGTGAATATGTGGGGGGGAGAAAACGCTGAATTGTACACTTTTGTAAAAGGGTGAATTTTATGGTAAGTGAAATATATTGCAATAAAGCTGTTATTAAAAAATGTGGTCAGCTTTCTCCAATTCACAAAGAAGTTAATATATAATTCTCTGCACTTAAAACTTTTCTCTCACAAATTTAAGTGTTTGGCATGAGCTATCAATTTATCTTCTGGCACCAGACAACAAAAATAAACAATTAGCAAATGACTGTTAGCATGAAAACTTGAGAAAACAAATCAACATTTGTAGTTGAATGGACTATGTTATTCGCAGATATGTGCTGATGATAGAAATTTATTGTAAGTATGTATCACAGAATCATTTTGCAATTATCAATGTCTATAGTGCATTTGAAAGATGTAATAAAATATGTCACTATTTCATAGCATTCTGCCAAGAACACCATGACTGTATATGGTGTCTTGTTTAGACACATTAGAGCAACTGAAACAGAACAAAAGCTAATAAGACCAAATAAAATTGAAACTAATCTTTGTCTTTATAACAACATATAGTAGCCTAACATATATCTCATCCATGACTAAAACTCTTATGAAAAACCACCTTTGCACAAACCTTTTCTCAACCCCACAAAAAAAGTAGGCAGAAAGGTGGTTTCTTATAATCCCTGCCAATTTAGCACCACCACTTCAAAGATAAAATTTTAAGATTCCAATCCTAAAACACAGTGCCTATTCTAAGTGTCAAAATCTGTTCCAACTTTAAAAGAAACCAAAAAAACAAAACAAAAACTCTGCTTCTGTAAGCATGGTCAGTCAGATCTTAATGACAAATAAGTCACAATTTGCAGGTCTGAAAATCTAAAACTCGTGTTGTACATAGAAATTTCTAGCTTCTTAGAGCTATTCTTATGTATAGAACTTTAAATTGTTATAATGACCAAATCAAATAGAATCATACTGTTTTCTTTATTGCTTTTTTAAAAAAATATTTATTTATTTATTTATTTATTTATTTATTTATTTATTCTGAGAGAAAGAGAGAGCAAGTATAGGGGAGGAGCAGAGAGAGAGGAAGAGAAACTATCCCAAACAGACTCCATGTTTTCAGCCCAGGGCCCAGTGTAAACCTGAGCAGAAATCAAGAGTGAGACGCTTAACCAACTGAGCCACCCAGATCACTTTACTATTGCTTTTTCAAAAATACACCTTATTATACTGTAGGAACAATCCCCTTTCATTACTTTATTTTTGAAAAAAATAATCAAAATAATCTTTGATATTCTAACCTATTCATTCTTCCACACAAATTTCAAATTAATCATGTCAAATTTCAGAAAAAATTTAATTGGTATCTTTAGTTTTTGTTATATAAAATCATACGTAGCTCTTATTTACATTATTCATAAATAATTCTTGCTCTGATAAATGTGCCTTTTTTCCACTAAATTTTCTAATTAGATAGAACTAGAAAATTACACCTTGAGGTGGAATGCTACTTATTATATTGTACTTTTATTTTTTCTAGTATCTTAGTCAACTTACTTGGATTTTCCTGGTATAAAATATGTTTGCAGTAAATATTTTTGTTTTAATTTTATACAGAAATCTGTTTTAACATTTTACCTCAAAAAACTCAGAGTATAATTCAAAATAATAATTTACATTTAATGTACATTTAAATGAATGAGAAAGCAGTGTCTAAGGATTTCTAGAGATACAAAACTAAATAAAGTAAACAAAGTAACAAATTCATCCAAACAAATACCAAACCTTTGAAAGTAGAGGTTAGCTTGAAAATAGTATGGACTTCATTTCAAATTTAATTCTAAAAACTACTCTTAAATGGGTGAGACAGTCTAAAAAATTCCAGATATATCTAAGTCTGGCTTTCAATAAGTTTCTTGATAATCTCCCCTGGAACAGAAGTTCTAATACAAGCCAGGATTTTGGTAAAGACAAAAACATCAAAAGATATCTTCCTGAATAAGAGGCTTAATCTTTTTTTTTAAGTCAGTTTCTGAAAGATAGTATTAAAATGTTAACCAGAATAGTAACAACACACTCTGGTTGTACCGGATCATTACTGTCTCACACACAACCCAGTAAAAGGTATTGAACACAACATCCAAAGCCGCAGAGGTCTCCTAGCTGCAGGTATGTGTGTGTGTGGGGGGGTGTGTATGTGTGTTTTAACAAAGAGGATGGGAGTGGTAAATAGTTTTATTTGGGAGTTTTATATTCCTACTCCAAGATACTATTTTTTTCCTAATAGCCTAAAGAAGGTGAATAGTACCTAACAGAAACTGCCTTGTTCTATAACCTTTCTCTCAAAATCGGATCAAAGTGCCAAAGTCCCTTTTCCAGGTCCCATCCATACTCCCAACCCAGATCCAGCTTTTTGCCATAAGTATGTATTAGCAGTCTCCCTTCTCTTTTTTTTTCGTTTTTTTTTTTTTTTTTACTGCTACTGCTCCATATTATGCAATTGCCTTGCCCTTGTCCTAAGTCTCCAAACCTGAAGCTTAGACTCCTTGGTGCCTTTACCCAAGTATTTTTCTTCTTTGTCTCTGTATAACCATAAATCTGAACCAATGCTTGGCTCTTGCCCTCAAGAAGACCTTGACACCTGACGTACTATCTGGCTCTGATATTTGGTATGTGTCTTCTGATCTAGACTGTCTTCTTTTCTTGCTCAGGGGGGTTGGCTCAGTCTGACTAAGCGTCTGACTTCGGTTCAGGTCATGATCTCACAGTTTGTGGGTTCAAGCTCCACATCGGACTCAGTGTTGACAGGTAGAGCCTGGATCCTACTTTGGATTCTGTGTCTCCCTCTCTCTCTCTGCTTCTCTCTCTCTCCTCTCTCTCTCTCTCTCTCTATCTCTCTCTCTCACTTCCTCTCAAAAATAAATAAACATGAAAAAACAATTTAAAGAGGAGTGCCTGGGTGGCTCAGTTGGTTGAGTGTCCAACTTTGGCTCAAATCATGATTTCGTGGTTCATGAACTCAAGCCCCACATCAGGCTCTGTGCTGACAGCTCAGCCTGCTTCGGATACTATGTCTCCCTGCCTCTCTGACCCTCCCCAGCCCTCTCAAAATAAACAAACATTTAAAAAAAAACCTTTTTCATTGTTCTCTATTCTCAAACACTCCAGGCGTGGCTGTAACTATCAGTATGGCTGTTCTTTTAGGAAATGCTGCTTGTCCTGGAGGAAAAATGATGAGGTGGAGGAACATGTTCATTCAGAAAAAAGGTTCAATACAAACAAATATACATTTTTAAATGCTTAAGATGATAATTGTGATGACATGTACATTTTACCACCATAAAAATTTGAAAATAAATACAAATAATAGAAGTGAACCTCAGAATCTATAGGAAGAGAGTAACTATTTGATGAGACTCTAAAGCAGGCTACTTTTATCAGGACAAAAGAATAAATGAAAAAAGCCAGGTAAGAGTCGAAGTATATTAATATGAAGGCTTTAGTATTAGGATGTTTGAGTACAGAGATAAAGTCATGGGTAAGATAAATTACTAACTGTAATTTAAAAGTTAAAATTTAGAGCACCTGGGTGGCTCACTAGTTAAGCATCTGACTTTTTTTTTTAATGTTTTTATTTTTTTGAGAGAGAGACAGATTGTGAGTTGGGGAGGGGGCAGAGAGAGAGGGAGACACAGAATCTAAAACAGGCTCCAGGCTCCGAGCTGTTAGCACAGAGTCCAACGTGGGTCTCGAACTTGTGAACTGTGAGATCATGACCTGAGCCTAAGTCGGCCATTGAACCAGCTGAGCTACCCAGGTGCCCCAAGCATCTGACTCTTGATCTCAGCTCAGGTCTGGATCGCAGGGTCGTGAGATTTTTTAAGTTAAAAATACACTGTGGTAAAAATGCAAACAGGGAGAAAGGTATAAAATAAAATTTTAAACCCATCCATCCGTACACCACCAAACTCTTCTATGCATATGGAAACATTTTTTCCAACTCACATGACATGCAGATTTGCAGCTTGCTTTTCCACCCAAAAGAATATCTAGGACAGATTGTGAGTTTGAGCCCTGAGTCTCTCTCTCTCTCCCTCTCTCTCTCTGCTTCCCCCCCCCACCACTCACATGCACACTCTCTCAAAGTAAATAAAAAATAAAATAAAATAAATAGAATAGAATAGAATAGAATAGAACAGAATAAAGACATTTCCTGAGGTACCTCCTCTAACTTAAAATGATTATATTATATTCAAAACACAGTGACTCAACCATAGGATCTGATTACCTATGACCTGCCTCTTAAGGAACACCTGGCACACTCCATGCTTGTTCCTCATTGTGGCCTCCTTGCCCACTGTCATTACTGCATTTTCTATAGTTATCTTCCAATTGCCTAAAACTTTGTTACAAGCAGTATTTCTATCATTTTATCTTTATATCTCTAGTACCTGCAACAGTGCCTAGTAAACAGTGATACTTACTTGCTTACTTTGTTGAATAAATGAATGAATGATCATTGACCTATCCAAAGATAAATGGCTAATGGGTGGCAGAAATAGCATTATAAATTCTCAATCTAGCTCTCTTTTTCCAATGGAACTTATGGTTCTACTGAATCTATCTTAAAAAATACCCTACTACCTACAATATCAAATCCAATTTTTCCCTTGGTTTCCAAGGTCTTCAATAAGCTGGGCTTATTTTCTCTTGCCTACCCTAACCTCCCTGACTCTAAATCAGGCTACCTTAGTCTATAAATAATGGTCTCTTCTCTGCCCTTTCTACCAGTTATGGTAGATCCAGACCATGGTGTAATCCGTGCCCCATTCTGGAATTCTCTCCCTTCTCATGTTCTGCCACCCCCATCACAGCCATCATTTGTTAGCTAACTTATCTCGTATCTTCTCTTCTCTAAACCCATATTTTAATTGTACTTAGAGGCATCTGTGTGGCTCAGTCAGTTAAGTGTCTGACTGCGGCTCAGGTCATGATCTCACAGTTGGTGAGTTCAAGCCCTGCCATCAGGCTCTGTGCTGACAGCTCAAGGCCTGGAGCCTGCCTCAGATTCTGTGTCTCCCTCTCTCTCTGCCCCTCCCCTGCTCACACTCTCTCATTCGCTCTCTCTCAAGAATAAACTTTTTTTTTTATTTTTAAATAATTATACTTAGCATATATAGTTTGGCATTAGCTATTCTCTATTGAATATTTGTTAGTATTTCCTCTTCTATTACCTCTTGAAGGTAGGAACTATATTTTAACAAAAATAGCTACAATTTATTGAGCAACTATAATAGGTTGTATTATTTATTCAAAATACTCACTGCTGTTCTCTGCCTGGCCCATCCAAAAAGAATCTCTCTCTCTGAGGGGCACGTGGGTGGCTCAGTCAGTTGAGTAGCCAACTTTAGCTCAGGTCATGTTTTCACAATTCGTGAGTTTGAGCCCCACATCAGGCTCTATGCTGACAGTTCAGCTCAGCTTTGGATTCTGTGTCTCCCTCTCTCTCTGCATCTCCCCTACTCATGCTTGCTCTCTCTCTCTCAAAAATAAATTAAAAAATTAAAAGAATCCCTCCTTCTGAGAGACTGGAGATTCTAGCAGGGGAGGACACCTTGACATATATTCTTGAACCAGAGAATGGTCCTCTTTTTTGGGAGAAGGTTGTCCTTTTCAACTGAGCTTGCAGCTTCCGGAGGGACCTACACAGAGTGGTAAGGGAGGAATGGGAACACTGCCTAGCCAGCCAGATCAGCCAAATGAACCCCAGCCACCAATGGGGTGACAGATGCTACAGCCAGACCACCCTCCTGTCCAGAATCCCTCCCTTTCAGATGAGTAAAATTCCTGCTCCAGTGATGTCAGGCTTGGCCATGTCACTGGCTTTGGCCAACAGAAATGGCATATACTGCATCAGCACAGAAGTTTAAGATCTATCACACACTTCAATTACATCTCTTTTTCCTCTGCTATGAGACTGGCATGTCTCAGATAGGGCTGAGACCCAGTCTGACTCCTGGAAGAAAAAAAGCTGTGGAGCAGGCAATTGACCTATATATAGTCAATGCGGAATATGCAGTGTGAGTGAGAACTCAACCTTTGTACTTGTAAGCCACTGAGATTTGGGTCTTGTTACCCCAGCATAATATAGCATAAACTAATAATCCCAAATAACACTCCTCGTGCTGCTGCTTTCCCCACCCCTCGCATTCGAGGCTATACAACAACATAAGAAGTTCCAAGAGGTCACTTGGGGAGTCATATGGCATTCCCTAAACCTAGTCCAAGTAGAGCTAGGGGCTTCCAAGAAAATCAATCATAAAGATTGAGAGTACCCATGGTTAGAGAAGACTGGCATCTCATTCCCCATTTGGAAAATCAGACCAGCCGTTCAGGCATTTTAGAACACAGATTTGTGGGCCCCATCAGGCCCAAGAATTTACATGACTAACGAATTTCCAGGTGATGCTGATGCTGCTGGTCTAGGTACCACTTTTTAAGAACAACTGGCTCAGGCAATGAATAATTGATCAGGCCTGCTAATTTGAAAGAACCAGCAGAGGGGGCAACAGTGGAATATCTTGAACTCTCATCACTAGCATGGCAAAGATGCAAGAATTTCCAAAATTTAGATACCACTCAAGCTAGCTGGGACATCTTGCTGCTACCCCACCCAGCAGACTGCGGAGGGGCAAGGACATTCCAGCAGCAGGACGCTGCAGAGTGCACCACTAGAGGTGGAGGCTGAGAGACTGGAGGAGACAGAAGTGGAAGTTAGCCTCACATATTAAGAAACTGCAATGGATATTTTGAAGGGACACATGTACCCCAATGTGTATAGCAGCACTATCAACGATAGCCAAAGTATGAAAGAACCCAAATGTCCATCGATGGATTACTGGATAAAGAGGATGTGGTATACACATACAATGAAGTATTACCTGGAAAGCAAAAGGAATGAAATCTTGCCATTTGCAACCACGTGGATGGAACTAGAGGGTATTTGGTTAAGCAAAATTAATCAGTCAGAGAAAGACAAATATCATATGACTTCACTCATATGAGGACTTTAAGATACAAAACAGATGAACATAAGGGAAGGGAAGCAAAAATAACATAAAAACAGGTAGAAGGACAAAAACCAAAGAAACTTTAAAAAATGGAGAATAAACAGAGGGTTACTGGAGAAGTTGTGGGGAGGGATGGGCTAAATGGGTAAGGGGCATTAAGGAATCTACTCCTAAAATCACTATTGCACTATATGTTAACTAACTTGGAGGTAAATTTTTTTAAAAAATAAATTAAATAGAATAAAAAATAAGTTAAAATTTTTAAATTAAGTTAAAAATAATAATAATAAACTGCAATGGAGAAGCTCCTGAAGGGTCCTCCAAAATATTCATACATGTGATTCCATAGGAGAACTAGCATTTTGGACACCTGCCAGTGTTGACCAGAGAAACTGCATCAACAGTGAGCGAGCTACCACTGACCAGTAAAGTGAGAGAAACATTTAACCCTTTCCAACTCCTTCCTTTTAATACAATGGAAACCCTAGAGACCCAGAAGAGATGGGTAAGAAATTTTCCAGATGAAGCCCGGGCTACTGGGCTTTGGAGAAAGGAAAAGGGAGAACTTTAAACTGTATGTAATACTGGAGTTTTAAAATGGACCAGAATGAAGTTTTTAATACCCAAAAGCACACAGAACGTTTTGGAATCTGGAAACTGCCCAGAAAGAGGGATTTGGCAGAGCATGGTTGAAAGAAGTGATTGTAGAAAAAAGAAAAAAACATGTCATGTTTGTACTCCATAGAACTGGTGAAGTCAGATGCTAATTTACCATATCGGCACCTTTGTTTTTCTGATTACATGCATATCTTTTATAATCTCTTGATGATGCTTACTGTTCAATTTTCTTTAGGAAAGGCTTTTCCTATCTATGAAAAAGACTAAATTAGAATGTGATAAGATTCTATTGGTCTTCATTTGCTCACTTCAGAAGAGAAAAATGTTTCAGACTTGTAATCTTCTTTAGAACAGAATTTAAAATGAAATATCCGAGGGGAGGAGCCAAGATGGCGGAGAGGAAGGGAGCTCTGTAAACTTCATCTGCCCCATTGATCGAACTGAGAAGGACATTACTCTCATCTGCAAGAGCGGAAGGAGAAAATACGGACTCCAGAAGGAAGAGAACCTGAAGGATACCTGAGTGAGTGAGTGCGAACTGGAGAGATTGGAAAATGGGACAGCCTGAGTCGGGCAGGGGAGGTGGCAGCCCCAGCCCAACGCAGGGCAAGAGCACGGAGCCCGAGAGACAAAGGGAAGAGACAGAGAGACTGAACATGCTCATAGTACCATCTCTGGGGAAGAGGTAAAGAACCCTTAACTGCGCTTGGAGAAGCTCACTCCATAGATAACTGCTGGGTAGCCTAAATCCTAAACCCAGTTGGCGCAAGGGAAGGAACAGCTTCCAGCCAAGCGCCATCTTGGGAAGGAGTTGGCCACCACTGCAGTGGCGGTGTCAGGGGTGCTCACTTCGACCTCGGTTTTGGGAGTGGGAGCACGCACCTCATTTCCACGGCGCATCTCGCCCCCAGCATTGGCTGCGCGAACCCTGAATCCCGGGTGCCAACAGGGGAAAAAAAAAATAGCCCCCACCTCTACACAATCCCTGCAGAGAGTTGGTAGCGGTGGAGACCTGGGTGCGCGCCCAGGCTACAGGAGCTCCCCAGCCCATTTCCAGCAGCTCCCGGTGCCACCACCGGCAACAGCTACACCCTCATTCCTCCCCCAACACTAACTCGATCCCTGCCGGGGTTGGGTCTGCAACAGTGCACAGGCACATCACCTCCTGCTGCGCATCTCGCCCCAGGAAGGGGCCACCTAAATCCCAGCCTAAGCCAAGACAAATTGATCCCTCCCCCTAAGAAGCCAGCAACCAAAACAAAAACATCTCTTCTGTGGTAGCATAAAAAGTGCATGGACTGGAACTTTGAACTGAGGCGGGCCTTGAAAATACAACTTGGCTCAACCGCCACAAAAGGAGATCGGACTCATTAGAGTGGCCTACAGTTCATAGTTCAGCAAAGCTTGGCATGACGCCTGCCTATCTAATCTCTGCAGACACCAAGGCGGAGCCTCTGAGAGCAGCCTCCAAGACCTACCACATCAAACCACGCCTATCCAAGAGGGGGAGCTGCCATTTTTGTTTTTGTTTTTGTTTTTAGTTGTTGTTGTTGATGTTGTTTTTGCTTTTTTTATAATTTTTTTCTTTTTTTTCTTCATTTTTTTTCTTTTCGCTTTTTTCTGTACATATTTTTTATTAT
>NC_043713.1:66583019-66619783 GCF_006229205.1 Suricata suricatta
AGTGCTTAAGAAAAATTGATTCAGTATCTAATGGATAATTGATACCTGTCACAACACAGCATTTTATATACTGTTAAGTGAAACTGCAATACAATCTAAGTTTATTTTGGGAGTGTTTGCTGTATAATTGGATTTAATGAAATGTTTAGAGGTGCAGTAGGCATGACTTTGAGTAGATAATGAAAGAAAATGCAAAATGAAAAAAATAAATAAATAAAATAAAATAAAATATCCTCTCTCTCTCTCTCAGTATCAGGACTTGTGGGATACCTCCACTTTTTCTACTGTCACCCCTGTTATCACTTCATTTCAACACTAGAAAAGATGATACTGCCAGTATTGACCCTCCCAGGACTTTTATATCCACCTAACTGAACTACACCATTCTTTCCTGCTTTCATATCCTCTTCCAGAACGGAAGGAAACAATACCACTTGGAAGCCATTTATATTAAGCCAAATTTCAACTCACAAAAGAACTTGATCTGATACTGTGGTCTTTTATAGACTTAATACCAGATGCTTTCCATTTTTACAGACTCCCCCAAAACTTCAGATTGTTACTGCACTTCTGCACCTCTGTGTCCAGTGATCATATACAATCAGCAAAACTGCAAAACTGGTTACTGATTTAGGTAATTTCTCTCATCTGGAAGAAAGCTATTTTCTTTAGCTATCTTTCTGAAACACAATTATTTTGTTTAATGTTTGTTTATTTTTGAGAGGGACAGAGCATGAGCGGGGAGGGACAGAGATAGAGGGAGAAATAGAATCCGAAACAGGCTCCAGGCTCCGAGCTGTCAGCACAGAGCCCAATGCAGGGCTCGAACTCATGAACTGCGAGATCATGACCTGAGCAGAAGTCGGATGCTTAACCGACTGAGCCACCCGGGCGCCCCACTGAAACACAATTATTAAGGTAAACTCTACATGTAGGAAAGCTGCGGGAATATAATAGGTTGAGATAAAAACCAGAAGCCAGATTTTAATTTTCCTTAAAGATTTTTCTAATTTATTTTGAGAGAGAGCTCACATGAGCAAGGGAGGGGCAGGGGGGTGGGGAGAGAATCCCATGCAGGCTCCATGCTGATGGAGCAGGGCTTGATCTCACAAACCATGAGATCATGACTGAGCCAAAATCAAGAGTCAGACACTTAACAGACTGGGCCATCCAGGTACCCCCAGATTTTAATTTTTTTAAATATATATCTAAATTCTAGAAATGGTCAATTCCCCAACTTTATAACAGGCATAAATCATCTTGGGATGATTATTTTACTCAGGGTTAGATTTAGCCGCAGGTACTAGATAGCTCAAAATAACAGTGGCTTCACTGAGAAGTTTAATTTTCTCTGATATAAACAAAGTTCAGTGATCAGAAGCCCAAGGTTGATATACCATCTCCACTGCCATCAAGGATCCATTTCCTTCTCTTGCCAATCCCCATCGTCAACACACAGCTTTCCACTACAGTCCAGCTAGCTCCTTAAGCATTAGCCTTCATATCCACGTTTCAGCCCATAGGAAGGAGAAACCCAGAAAGAAAGGCATATCCCTCCCAATAAAGATATGTCCCAGAAATTGTTCATGACACTTCTCATTATATTCCACCTGCCAGAATTTCCTTTTATGAGTACACCCTAGCTGTGAGAGGAAAACCTCTACTGAGATCTGTATTATGGGTGGCCAAAAGTCCAGTTAATCACTGCAGAGTTTATTGCTAACAGAAGAAAAGGAAGTGAATATTGGGGAACAGTGGGCAACTTCTGCCACAGTGATGATCACACTTCACTGTTTTTGAGCACCAGAACTTAAATTGTGCCCTCAGGCAAATCAATTTACAATTTCTCACTCAAAAGTCTCCCAGCTCTTGGCATGAAAGACATCAACTAGAAATATGGAGAGTACAAAATTCCAGTCATAATATGAATAAGTTCTTGAGATCTAATGTACAACATGGGGATTACAGTTAATAACAGTGCATTCTATACTTGAAAGTTGCGAAGAGAGTAGATCTTAAATGTTCTCACAGAGAGAGGGAGAGAGGGAGAGAGAGATGGTTATTATGTGACATGATAGAGATGTTTGTTAACCCTATGGTGGTAATCATTTTGCAATATATAAGTGTCTTACCCAATGTTCTATGTCAATTATATCTCAATAAAGCTGGGGAGGATGGAGAAAGAAAAGGGCAGAAATTATAAGGTTATACTGAGAATGCCAAGAGATTAATAACCTGAGGCAACAGTAAATTTACTAAGGATTTTGGGTAGCATTTGAGCAATGGGGGAAAAAAATGATTTGATGCTGTTTCTTCTTTCCCCTTGAGATTCCCTCTTCTGTGTTGCAAGTACAGACACAAAAATTTCACTACAGAGTATGAATGCTATATAAAAGATGGTATATCAAACAGAAGTAATAAATCTAAACAAATCATAGTGTATCAAGAATGTGAAATGTGATTTGGCACCAAGACTAGCAAAGAGCAGCACAGTGCGTGATTAATCCTGCATGGCCACATTCACATCTCTAATTTGCTCATATAAATGCATTAAGCCAGATGGTTTTGGAGACCAGCACTCTGCATATACTCGTGGGTCAGCACCCACATCTTCCGTACCCAATGGGTGCCCAGGCTTTGGCAGTACCTACCCCTCACTCTTCACTAGTTTCCTAGCATAACCCCTTTATTCTTATTTTTCCCCATGTCCCATAATCAGCATTCTCACATCCACTATACTTAGGCCAACATCTGCTGAACCTTGCTAAGTAATATATTAGAGGGATGTGAAGAGGCAACTATTACTTTAACCTAGAACATATTCGCAGCAAATTTTGAAAATGGGTACTTTATTCTATTTGTGAAAAATTAGCACCCCTATCAAGAAATAGGAATTGTATGTTTTACTAGTATAAATCCTATTCCATCTTTTAAAGAATAATCCATCCTAATAACTAGAATTCTTGAAAATTCAATAAAAATTACAAAGCCAAGGCTTTTATTTGTTAAATTTTAATACTGATTTTCAATTATTATAATAACTCTGTACTTATTGATCTGTTGGCATATAGCTCTGACCAGACACATCATGTGAGCCTATTCAGTAAGGCAGCTGTGGTAGCAATTTGTTTCTAGACTAACAATATACTGTTGAATATGGTCATTTTCTTCTATCTCAAGTGCCACCAATTAATGGATCGTCAATTAGTCTTCCGTATGGAATTGTCATATTAGGAATTATACATGACAAGCAGATACCAAAGAAAGGCAAGCCTCATACATTCACAAGCTCAGAATTTTTTTTCTCTGAAAATGAACGAAATCTGTAAGAGCCCAGAAAAGATCTATTTTAGAGAAATAAAATACAAAGTAAGGATGCTTTTCAAATACAATTGTGTGTCCAAAAGGAAAATATCCTCAAAGAATGTGAGCATGATTTTGGAGCCACAGACACAATCCTCTCTGAGAAGAAACTGAATGGACCTCAATCGCAAGTACACAACGGTGGGAGCAGTTAAGAGAGTGGATCTGCAGGTTCACGACGTAAATCGGAGTTGAATTATTGCCCAGTTTGCAATCCTGAGACCCAAAGAATCTATTTATTTAACGGATGGAGAAAGCTCTTTAAATCAACAATCTCAGGAGAACTACCGAATTCTCTATGTGTCCTACCCCTCCTCTAAACTTGGGCTGTCATTTCTTTCTTCCTCTCCTCTGTCATACATGTAAGAGTTTACCTTTTATGGTGCTGTGGTGAGGGCCCCAATTGAAGAACTGGCTCTCATTTGGTTTTGAGACCAAAAGGATAATTATCATTAAGTTTCCATCTTTTCTTGGTAGAGCCATCCTTCTCATTACCGCCAAAACATTCCAATTATGATTTTTAAGAACATGTATTTATTCTGTCTCTGGCTATGACTCAATTAACAACCCCAGTTCAGGTCCCCTACTTATCCTTCTTTCTCCGAGAAGCACCTCCTCAATATGACTGAGAGTCTGAAACCATGTATGCTGGGCATGAATCTGCTCCCTGGCCACAGGAAGCTGGACCAGGGTTGGACAACTCGCCAAGTTAGGGCTTCAAGTAGAAATTTGAACTGATACTCAATTCTATTATCTACTGTCCTATTAGCCTGGACTACTCTCTTGTGAACCCAAGACTTAAAGCTGCCTTTGTGGGCTAGGTATGCTTGCTAAATATATGCCAAAACAGAGAAAGCTGGTCTTCAGAAAAAGAAGCATGAAGAGCTGCAAACAGAGGAGCAGCAATAAGAGACTGGTAAACTGAATAATTGCTCCCAAATATAACCAGGTCATAATCCCTAGAAGTAGTGAATGTTACCTTATATAGCAAAAAGTAGTTTGCAGATGTAATTAGTGAAGGATCTTGAGATGGGAATTACCCAGGTAAGTCCTAAATATAGTTTACAAGTGTCCTAATAAGAGAGAGGCACAGGCATGGGGCGCCTGGGTGGCTCAGTCAGTTAAGTGTCCAACTTTTGATTTTGGCTCAGGTCATGATCCCAGGGTCATGGGATCGAGCCCCTCATCAGGCTCCACACTGAGCATGAAGCCTGCTTAAGATTCTCTCTCTCTTTCCCAATGCCCCTCTTCCCCATTCACATGTATATTCTCTCTCTCTAATAAGAAAATGTAATTAAAAAAAGAGAAAGGCGCAAGCAGACGTTACTACAGAAGAAGGCAATGTGAGGATAAAGTAAGATGCCATGCTGTTCTGAAGACAGAAGAGGGCACATGAACTAAGGGCTGTAAGAAATGTAGCCCTACAAGATAGAAAAGGCAAAGAACACAGATGCTCTCCTACAGCCTGCAGGGAAAACACGGCCCTGTCAACACCTTAATTCAAGCCCCTGAAACTGATCTTGGACTTCTGAGCCTCCACAACTTAAAAAGAATAAATTTATTATTTAAGCCACTAACTGCATGGTAATTTGTTTCCAGTGGCAACAGGAAACTAATACAGAGACTGTGACCCTAGAGAGACAGATTGAGAAAGTGGTTGCCTGAGTTCCTAACTGCTTTTTATTTCATTCTTTCAAGCACATCTTGCCATTAGGTTCCACAAGATACCAATATTTCATTATCAATATTTTACTCACACCAACTAGAGTATCAGGTAAAATGTAAAGCAAGTCCAATAAAGTGAAAGTATAAGAAGCTATGCAGTGCATTTCTATACACCAATAATGAAGCAGCAGAAAGAGAAATCAAGGAATCAATCCCATTTACAATAGCACCAAAAACCATAAGATACCTAAGAATAAACCTAAGCGTAAACAAAGAAGCAGCAGAAAGAGAAATCAAGGAATCAATCCCATTTACAATAGCACCAAAAACCATAAGATACCTAAGAATAAACCTAAACAAAGAGGTAAAAGATCTGTACACTCGAAACTAAAGAAAGTTTATGAAAGAAACTGAAGATGACACAAAGAAACGGGAAAAGAAAGAACAAATGGATCGAAAGAACAAATATTGTTAAAATGTTGATACTACCCAAAGTAATCTGCACATTCAATGCAATCCCTATCAAAATAACACCAGTATAATTGACAGAGCTAGAACAAACAATCTTAAAATGTGTACAGAACCAGAAAAGACCCTAAATAGCTGAAGTAATGTTGAAAATAAAAACCAAAGCTGGAGGCATCACAATTCCAGACTATAAACTGTATTACAAAGCTGTCATCATCAAGACAGTATGGTACTGGCACAAAAATATACACTCAGATTAATGGAACAGAATACGGAACCCAGAAATGGACCCATACATGTATGGCCAACTAATCTTCAACAAAGCAGGAAAGAGTATCCAATGGGGAAAAAAAAACAGTCTCTTCAGCAAATGATGCTAGGAAAACTGGACAGCAACATGCAGAAGAATGAACCTGGACTACTTTCTTATACTCTACACAAAAATAAATTCAAAATGGATGAAAGACCTAAATGTGAGACAGGAAACCAGAGAAATCCTACAGGAGAAAACAGGCAGTAACCTCTTTGACCTCCGCCACATCAACTTCTTACTAGACATGTCTGCAGAGGCAAGGGAAATAAAAGCAAAAATGAATTACCGGGACCTGATCAAGATGAATAGCTTCCGCACAGCGAAGGAAGCAATCAACAAAACTAAAAGGCAACTGACCGAATAGAGAAGATATTTGCAAATGACATAGCAGATAAAGGGTTAGTATCAAAAATCTATCAAGAACTTTCAAGCCCAACACCCAAAAAAACAAATAATCCAGTGAATAAACAGGCAAAAGACATGAGTAGACACTTTTCCAAAGAAGACATCCAGATGGCTAACAGACAATGAAAAGATGCTCTACATCACTCATCATAAGAGAAATGCAAATCAAAACCACAATGAGATACTACTTCACACTTGTCAGAATAGCTGAAATTAACAACTCAGGAAACAATAGACATTGGCAAGGATGTGGAAAAAGGGAAACCCTTTTGCACTGTTGCTGGGGGTGCAAAATGGTGCAGCCACTCTGGAAAACAGAAGGGAGGTTCCTCAAAAAGTTAAAAATAGAACTACCCTATGACCCAGCAACTGCACTACTAGATATTTATCCAAAAGATACAAAAATGCTGATCCAAAGAGGCACATGCACTCCAATGTTTATAGTGGTACTATCAACAGCAGCCAAGTATGGAAAGAGCCCAAATGTCCATTGATTGGTATATATGTGTGGTGTATATATATATATACATATATATATATATATATATATATATACACATACATACATATATATACATATATATATATATATACATACATACACACATACAATGGAATACTTACTCAGCAATCAAAAAGAATAAAATTTTGCCATTTGCTGCAACGTGGATGGAACTAGTATGTATTATGCTAAATGAAATAAGTCAGTCCGAGAAAGACAAATACCTTTGATTTTACTCATTGGAACTTAAGAAACACAACAGATGAACATGGTGAAGAGAAGGAAAAAATAAGGTAACAACAGAGAGGAAGGCAAACCTAAGAAACTCTTAAATACAGAGAACAAACTGAGGGTTGGTTGCTAGAGAGGTGGTAGGTGGGAGACTGGGCTAAATGGGTGATGGGCATTAAGGAGGGCATTTGTTAGGATGAGCACTGGGTATCATATGTAAGTAATGAATTACTGGTTTCTACTCCTGAAACCAATACTACATTGTATGCTAACTAACTTGAATTTAAATAAATAAATTTTTAAAAAAGAATTGGGGTGCCTGGGTGGCTCAGACAGTTAAGCCTCTGACTTCAGCTCAGGTCAGATCTCACGTTCGTGGGTTCGAGCCCCGCATCAGGCTCTGTGCTGACAGCTTGCTCAGAGCCTGGAGCCTGCTTCTAGCTCCTTCTCTCTCTGCCCCTCCCCCTCTCATGCTCTGTCTCTCTTTGTATCAAAAATAAATAAAACATTAAAAAAAAATTTTAAGGAACTATGCAGCATAATTTGAACAGAACCATAATGCATGATCTCCAGATAAAAATGTACTTGCCACAAGGTCAAAAACAGTACCTCAAATTTCTACCAGAGTAATCACCCTGTACATTTATATATTTTTTCTAAACCGTCATGTCTCAAAATGAAACTCTATTTCTACCTGAAAGTGGAATTTCCCAGAATAAATGCATTAACCAAACACATCAATATGGACTTGTCAACAAAATAACATAACAAAGTATTATTACATTTGGACCTAAAAATAGGACCAAAAAAAACCGTACATTTGCAAAAAGGACATTGGAAGAGACTGGAACCTAAAACGGCATCTAGAAAAGCAAAATTCAGTAAGGTGGTTGTGATAAAGTAAGAAAAACATATTCTGTCTTTGTCCTGGGTTCTTGGCACACAGCTCCTAAAATCCTTGCCACCTCTGGAGTGGTATTTGTCTTTGGTATGCTAATGAGATGACTGGTTGAAGGGGGTTAGTCTCCAGAAAGACCAAGACATGCTTAGAGGGGAGTTAATCATGAAGGCCCAATAATTTAATCAATTACACCTACATAATGAAACCTCCCCAAAAGCCTCAAGTGGTGAGGTTCTAAGAGGCTTCTGGGCTGGAGAACATACTGAGGTGCTGGGAGGGTGGTGTGCCCAGAGAGGATGTGGAAGCTCTGTTCCCCTCTCCCCATTCTTTGTCTTATTCATCGCTTCCATGAAGTGTTTCCCTGAGTCATGTCAGCTATTATAGCAAATTATTGAACCTAGGAGGGGTCATGGTAACCCCTGATTTATAGTCAGTGGTCAGATGTACAGGTGGCAAACTGGAACTGGTAACTGGTATCTAAAGTGGGGGCAGTCTTGTAGGACAGAGCTCTGACCTAATTGGTAGTTTGTGCTAACTCTGGGTACTTAGTGTCATAATGTAAATGAATTTTAGGACCCATAGGTGGGGCTTGGGGAATCAGAGACCCAGTCACAAGTGCAGCAAAACCCCACATAGTAACAATGAAAGAAGAGGTGTTAGCAGGTAAAGAACAATCTGTGAGAAGTGCGTACCCAGAGAAAATTAGGTACAAAACCCAGAGATGATATGAGCAGACTTTGCCCACATATTAGCCTAAGGACTACAGATTCAGAGGATCAACAGAGAAACTATAATGTGCTATACAAATCACACCTATCTTAAAAACTTACTACTGAAATCATATCCTCCCAACACGAATCACTAGAGCTTAGTAAAATGAGAGAAGCGGTTTTCCATTTTCAACAAGGAGAAACAAATAGGTTCACCAAATCTTTTCATGTTTCAGAGCTTAGGAAGTTGTACTTTTTTAACAAATAACTATTAGTCTGTCAGTCTTTTATTTATCTTTTTAATGGTATGTATGCACAGCTCTCTTTCCAAAGAGTATTCTCCTTTCTTGTAGTACCTTTACAGGGCAGACCATTATAGTGCTAGAATTCCTAGTAACTCAATCTTCAATTCACATTAAAAGACAAGATGTCATTAGAAACTGTTTGATTAGTGATGCAGAAAAATAAAATCCTAACAATACAGAAACCTAATCCAGGTTTAAATCCTACAGCTAAAATCATGGGAAATAAAGATATACTTACCTAGCAAGGTCTCTGTGACAAAAGAAAATGGCAGGGGGAGGGGGCGGATAGGGATACATCCTTAACATAAATTGGGAAGATATTGTATCATTTGGTGAAGAAAAAGCAGAATGCCATGAATAATCAAGAGCTAACGTGTCCATTTATCACTTGGAAACAACAGAAAGAATGGAAGGTCAGAGCAAAAGAGCAATCACCCAAACAGGATTATTCGTGAACTCTAAATGCTTGTCACTAATTACAAATTATCCACTAATACTGTGAAATGATCAAATAGGTTAATACAGGATTTGAATTAATCTTTCTGGGTTTAAGATTTTACTCTAATCCACTGAACCTTGGAATCAGTGAAGTGCAATTCTGTATAAGATGAGAAAGAACACTGAGAACATTAATATTCTAATCTATTGCCAGGCCAGTCTCAGATATGTCTCTTTTGCTCAGGCAAAAACTTAATGCTTCATGTTCTGACCTTTACTAGGATCTACCTGTTAAAGAAAGGTCCATGGGAAGTCAGAAAACATCTTTGAGCCTCTGGAGGACAGTGACTTGCTCAATGCATCTTTGAATCTTAAGTGCTCATTAAATCGGTTGAAAAATGAATGACACAAGTTAATATCAAAAACCTTTCTTCAAAGAGTCTGCTTTTCTTGTATAGCTAATTAAAGCCCCAAATATAAAATCATACCCTAACCAACTAAGAAACACAAAGAGCATCTACTTATACCTATCATTTCTTTATTAATTCACATACAATATCATAACTACCTTTCACATTCCAATTCTCCATCCTGGATGATTTTCTTCCTGATGTTCCTATCATTCTCTTTTTAATGACATTTCTTTGGTTAAATGGCTGCTATTCTCTTTACAAAGACTAGTGGTAAAGACTGTCTTGTATAGTTATTCTTTTACCAGTGAGGATTATGAGCCTCTAGCAATGAAGAAACAATTCTTGTAGGGGGTGGGAAATAAAATAGGAGAACTGCAATCTATTACTTGTCCTGGGTGGTAGTTTCCCAAGTGTTTGCTCAGTGGTAAGTTATACACCTTGTTTTGTATACTTTTGTGCTTGTAAATTATACTTTGACAAAAAGAAAATTTATGTGTGTGTCCTCAAATATATACACAGGGAAACTGCAAGCACAAAATAAGAACAGGTTACTTTAAAACAAAAACAACATCAATATAACACTTCAGAGCATCAAAAAGAACTCTTAGAAATTAAATACATAATAAAAATTAAGGATGCACTTGGAAGACAGGAAGATAAAACAAAGGAAGGAAAAGGATTTGAAATCAAGAGAGAAAAGACGGGGAAAAATTCAAAGATCAATCCAGAAGGGCAAACATCTGCATAAGAAATATTCCAGCAAAAGCCAATAAGGAAAAACACAGGGAGAAAATCACCAAAGAAATGGTTCAAGAAAATTCCAACGGCAGTGAGAGTAGCAGAAAATATAAACTTGTCGAAACACTATGTTGTAAAACTAATACAACATTGTATGTCAACTATAATTTAAAAAGGAAAATTCCAAAAAATATTAATTTCCAGATTGAAAAAGCCCACTAAGTGCCCATATCAAAACAATGAATAATACACTCACACCAAGGCATCATATCAAAGAATTTCAGAACTGAAAATCTTATGAGCTTCTATAGAAAGGAAGATAATAAAGTACCATGAAGAAAGTATTTGGAATCAGAATGGCTTTAGACTTCTCAACAGCAACACTCTTTAATCTTTGGGTGAGTTTCTAATCCTTGCAAAAGAATGGCAATAGAGCCTTAGCTAAAATATTACCAGTATCATTGTATTTGAGGACAGCATAACTCAAAAAGTAAAGAGTGACCTATTATTGTTGCTATAAACAGATTTCTTTACACTATAATGAAATGAAAATAAAAATGCATATGGCTGAAAATAATAAAATCATTTCATTTAATACATGTCAAAAATATTCTTGTCCTGGACTGAATTCATAAGTTGAATCCCCAGTCCCTAGGATCTCAGAATGTGATTGTATTTGGAGACAGGATGTTTAAAGGGTAATGAAGATAAAATGAGGTCATATGGGTGGGCCTTGATCCAATATGCTAGTGCTCTTCTAAGAACAGATTAGGACACAGATACACACAGAGAAAAGGCCACATGAAGACAGAAAGAGAAGGCAGCCATCTACAAGCCAAGGAGAGACATCTCAGAAGAAATCGACCCTGCTGACACCTTGATCTCAGACTTCCAGACTCTAGAACCATGAGAAAATACATTTCCATTGTTCATCCCATGCAGTCTGTGGTACTTTGTTCTGGCAGCCCTGGAAAGTTAATATAATTTTGTTAATACCCTGTTAAAATAATTACTAGTGGCTGAGCATGGTGAATTGAACACATGCATTTAGGTCTCTTCTCTTCCAAAATTCCACTAAATTGACAATAAAAGGTTTTTATAAATGGCATAAACTCACAATGAAAAAAAGATCAGGAGAAGAAGCAAAACCAGCAAAGTTTTAAAAGCTAGAAAGCAGATGAACAAGTGGTAACTGACTTAGCAGAACCAAAACTTAAGCAGAACCAAAACTGTGAAGCGACCCGATTTCTCCTGCAGAGCCCTCCTCAGGCTCAGGAAGTGGCAGCACCCTGTACCTCTGGAAGATGAGACGAAGACAAGCTAGCAACAGGAAGATGGGTTGAAAATCTGTTTAAGGAGCAGTTAAACTTTCAGATGACTGCTCCTCCCTCTTCTGGCAGAAGCCTGGAGAAAGGAAAGCAAGAGTCTCTGGGCTAACAAGTAATAGGCATGGTCGCAGGGTTCCAGAGTGAAAACAGGTGGTTGAATTAAAGACTGACATGTTTGGCTCTCAGAACACTGACAGGCAGCCAAACATAAATCTTCAGGCAGGAAAATGGAAGAATTTGTGCTGGAGAAGCTCTCTTTATACCTAAGAAGGGTTAATAAAGACCCAGAGGAATTCTATAGCTCAGCCAGATCACCATGTGATGAAAAGCACAGAAAATAAGCCTCACCCTTTACTTAGAGACTCCATTAAGTTTTACCATACCTCACTCTTAAATCTAAGCAGAAAAATAGGATGGTAGACATATTCTAGAAAACATCTAATATAAAAAGTAGACACCAAAACAAATAGAAGAAAAATAAGGTAGGAAAAATAGAGAACATGTATACAGGTAAAAATTTCTAAAATTTATCAATACCCTCAAAGACAGTCAGAGAAAATACTGCCTGAACAAAACAAGAACAGAGTGTACTACAAAAGAACATTTGGAGGGGAAAAGGGTGTACATACTACAACACAAGTTGACCTGAAAAGCACTATGAAGTGAAGCCAGAAATAAAAGACAACATGTTATATGATTCCATTTATATGAAATGTCCAGATAGGCAAATCCATAGAAGTAGAAAGTACATTAGTTTTTGCCAGGGGTTGGAGAATAAGGAGAAAAGAGAATAACTAATAAGTAGAGGTTCTGGAAGGATGAAATGTTTTGGGATTATACTATGGTGATGGTAGAACAGCCTCATGAGTAAACTCAAAACCACTGCATTGGACATTTTTTTTTAATGGTGGTCTTTATGGTATGTAGATTTTATCTCAAGTTTTTAAACATTTTTATTTATTACTGAGAGACCGAGAGAGACAGAGCATGAGCATGGAAAAGGGAAAGAGAGGGGAAGACACAAAATCTGAAGGAAGCTCCAGGCTCTGAGCTGTCAACACAGAGCCCAACGCAGGGCTCGAACTCAGAAACCACGAGATCATGACCTGAGCCAAAGTTGGACACAACTGACTGAGCCACCCAGACACCCTGGATTGTATCTCAACATTTTTTTAATGTTTTATTTATTTTTGAGACAGAGAGAAACAAAGCATGAGCAGGGAGGGACAGAGAAAGAGAGGGCGACAGAATCAGAAGCAGGCTCCAGGCTCTGAGCTGTCAGCACAGAGCCCAACGTGGGGCTCAAATCCACAAACGTGAGATCATGACCTGAGCTGAAGTCTGAGGCTCAACTGACTGAGCCACCCAGGAGCCCCTGTATCTCAACATTTTAAAGGAATTTTTTAAAAAATATTTATTTTGAGACAGAGAGAGACAGAGCGTGAGTAGGGGAGGGATAGAGAGAGGGGGGACAGAGGATTCAAATTAGATTCTGTGCTGACAGCAGAGAGCCTGATGTGGTCTCAAACTCATGAACCATGAGACCATCACCTGAGCTGAAGTCAGATGCTTAACCAACGGAGACACCAAGATGTTCCTAAAAAGGAATTTTTAACGTATTTAAAAAAAAATTTTAAGTAGGCTCCACAGACAACACAGAGCTTGAACTCATAACTCTGAGATCAAGAGTCATATGCTCTACCAACTGAGCCAGCCACCTGCCCCTATAATAGCACTTCTAAAAATCTATTAGGAGAACACAGTATTTCACTTGATCTTAATTTGCATTTCCTTGATTACTAATGAGGTGGTACAATTTTAAAAAGCAATTTCAATAAAATTGAAATACACGAAACCATGGTTCAACAATTCCACTCCTAAGTATTTGCTGAAGAAAAATGGAAAAAATTCACAAAAGACTTGTTTACATAGAAATATTTATAGTTTTATTCATAATAGCCAAGAAACCGGAAACCACTCAAATGTCCATCAGCAGATAAATAAAGAAATTTTAGTACAGTCAAACCATTACATATTATCTAACAATAAAAATAAATGAATTGCTAATGCCTGAGACAACGAGGTTACAGACATTATATGTTAAGTGAAAGGAGCTAGATACAAAATAATATATCAGAATAGCTCCACTGATAGAAGTTCTGTAACAGGTACAACTAATCTGTGACTTAATATAGATGTTAGATGTTCAATATCCTGATTGGTATAAAGGGTATATAAATGTATACATTTGTCAAAACTCATCACCAGATTTTAAATGTATGTTGGATAAGGGTGCTTGAATGGCTTAGTCAGTTGACCTTCTGACTTTGGCTCAAGTCATGATCTTACAGTCCATGGATGAGTTCAAGCTGTCAGCACAGAGCCTGGACTCTGCTTCAGATTCTGCCCCTTTCTCTCTGCCCCTCCCACTTTCCCTCCCTCCCTCCTTCCCTCTATCTCTTTCAAAAATAAACATTAAAAAAATTTTTAATGTACCTTGGATTTATCAAAAACAAAACATAAATCAGATGATGTCATCCTGCAGCTCCAAATCCAGCATAGGTTCCCAACTGCTCTTAGACTAAAACTCAAGCTCCTTCCCACAATCCACAAGGCAATGAATGAATTAGCCTATTTCCTCCAAAACCTTGCCTATTTTTCTATCTCTCATTACTACATTCCAATGATATTGGTCTTCTCAACATTTATTAAAAATTCCAAATACTCTTTTAAAAAAGAAAATACAAGGTGAAAAAGAGAAGGGAGAAGAACCACAAAAGAGCAGTCCACAATGTGTGGACTTTACTTGGATTCTGACTCATACAAAAGGCAAAAGAAAATCATTCACAGCATTTGTGCTATACTCACTGCATTAATAAACTCAGTGAATGGCTTTCCTGAATTCATCCCCTTTGTCTTGCATCCTTCTAGTCCCCTCCCACTCCAACTTGCTTTTTGCTCAGTGGGACATTAGCAAAGGTGAGGCAAGCAAAGGCTTGAAAAGGATTCATTCATTCCTCCCTCCTCTCTTGAACAATTGAGCTTTGCTCTTGCTCTTGTGTTTTCATCATGAAAACATGCCCAAGACTGCCAAATGGAGGAAATGATATGGGGGGCAGAATCAAGTTGGCCAGACTAGGCCCTAAATATGTGAAAATCCAAACCAAGATCAACAAAATCAGCTAGTCCACCCAAAGCTGACCACAGACACACTAGTTAAGTCCTTGCAACCAGGTTAGAGCAATAGAACGACCCAGCTGATCCATAGACTCTGTTTACTCTCTAATCTAGCTCTGAGGTTCTACGGTTGTTATATTGCATAACTGTGACAATAAATAACTGGTAAGGCATTAATGAGACAAATGCTAGTTAAATACTGACTAGATATTTGATAATATTTTTAAAAACACTGTTAAATTTAATTAATAAAAAACAATGTTAATTTTTTTCTAGTTATAATATTCTGCTCATTTTTTAAAAAGAGCCCTTATTTTTTAGATACACACTGAAATATTCTTAGAAAGAACAATAGGAGGTCTAAAAAATATGATGTCAAAATAATAAAGGGGTGGGGTGAGAAGATTCATCATTAAAACATGAGAGTTCATTACACTGACTCTGTACTTTTCTGTATGTTTGAGTCTTCCCATTATAAAAAGTGGCTTTGAGTTTTGTATTTTTTTTTAATCTAAGCCAACCAATCTCAGGGCCTTTGCCCTTGCTAGTAGTACTTCTGCCATAGCTCAGTGAGGTCTCAGTTAAACTGATACTTACCCAGACAGGGTTTCTTTAACTACCCTGTCTAAAGTAGACCCTCTCCCAGTCACTCTGTAGCAAATCACCCTGATGACAGTCTTCTCTGAACTTATGACCATCTAAAATCATCTTGTTCATTTATTTGCTTATTTTCAGTTTTACTACCTCCAAACTCCCAAAATGTAAACTCTCCGAGGCAGGGAACTTCCTATCTTGTTCACTTCTGATTTCCCAGCATGTTTGATTCATAGGTGCTCAAAAAAGAAAAAGAAAAAAAAGAAAATAAATCAAACCACAGCTGCCTGAACTGAGTTGTAAATGCTTAAGCCAAGGCGATGTACATGGGCTACATACAGGAGAAACACTTCTGCGATGTCTTTATAGAACCACAACCAAATGCGGTAGTAAATGCAGAGTGGCAAGCAGTAGATGGAATGAGGAGAGTCGTATTAGCTTAGGTTATGAACTACAAGTAGGCTGGTTTTTCCATAATAACCACTGCATTTCCAGTGTTTGCATCAAGGGTGAGTACAACCCCATTAGGGTGACTTTCAGTACTAACACACACATATCCTCACCATAAACGCTCATGCTAAAGGTAGTACATATTTTTTGTTTTGAAACTATAAAGACCGATCTAATCACAGGAAGAGACAAATCTGACCTTAATGTGATTTTATACCAGTCTCTGCTTGTTGGATTGAAGAGAATTTCTATTCTAGTAGGCTGCTCTGATTTCCCCTGTGGTAATGAAACCTCTAATGAATTAAGTATTAAAGTCAGTGAACCAAAATTACTTCATAAACTTTTTCAAAGGACAGTAGATAACAGGTGATAATCATAAATCTCAAAGCTTAAAATGACAAGTGTGTAAATTTTGATGCTAACCCCAAAATAATCATCTCCCTCACTCAGATATGCAGTGTCCCCAGCCTCTTCATCCTTACCATTCTGCCATCCATTCTTAATTTATCTCTTCCCTTTCTCCTTTTCCTTCATATCCATTCCAGTCCCTCATCTTATCCTTTCTTCCCTTCCCCTTCAAGCTTTCATTAAAACAAACTCTTTTATTTTTTTAAATATTTACTGAATAATATAAGAAATGAAAAACTATAGAAAGATATCATTTTTACCTATCAGATTGAGCATCTCCTTCCTGAGGGAGAGAAAAAGGCAAACAGCAAGCTCATATTACAGAAGATGAGGCAAAGCCAAGCGGGGGTTATCAATATGCAGATTTTACAAGTCTCCAGATGTGAACTGTCAGTCACAATGATTACCACAGCAATCTCACAAAGGCTATATACGAGAAACAAGAGTGCTGCTACAAGCATTCATTCTAAAAGCATTTGTTTAATGAGTTGGGAAATTTCTTGCAAACATATCCAACAATTTTCTTTCTCTTGTTTTTCAGACACTGGTTTCTCATGTAACTAAGCTCTGCATAGAGCCTAAGGTTTACACCAACTATCTTGCTATAAAATTAAAATCTTACACTTGTGACCTCACCGTCAACTTTCTGGCAATAATATTAGGTCACAGACTCTACAGAAAGACTTAGGGATATAAGCTCAGCAGGACTCTTGAAATGTTCAAAAAATTAATTAGTATTTGGCATGTCGTTTAAAAAGCCTTTCATTCTGGTTCTGTCAAAAGCAGTCTGGCACATTTCTCCAGCACACTAACAATCTGATGACTGGTAAACCAATGTTTTATTTAGGTCCTTTCTACGGTTCTTCAGTGTTTCATTGGCATATATACATAAGAACCAAGTCAAAATCTGAGGTTCTGGAAAAGGAAGGGGCATTGCATTTGCCGTGTAGCCTACTTTTAATGCTTTTCAATGCTTTTAAGACCATTTCCTATCACATCAAACAATGACAAGAACAGTTAGGGAAGAAAGCAAGCTGAGAAAGAGAAAATACGGTCAAGTGTTCACAGCTACAAAAAGAGAGAAGTTACCTTGCAGATTTTCTTATTGTATTTTCAAGTTCATTAATTTAAAAGAATAATCACCCCTGATTACAGGGCAGACCTTATTTTTTTAAAGGGCTTATGTACCTATGTACCAGATAGGTTGATCATCCTCATTCTGTAAATGGATCAGCTGAGAATTACTGAGGCTACACAGTTTCTCCAAGGTCACACAGCCAGCAGATAACGGAGAAGGGATGCAAGTTCAGGTCTGCTTCCAAAAGCCTAGGCCCTTAACCACTGTGCTACTCTGTTATTCGATTCTTTACATCTATAAAATTTATCCAACATAAGAATCTAACTATTTCAAGACAGGTGCTTTTAAAAGAATGAAACGTTTCTTCTTAACTTCTATTTCTGTCATTTACATGACAGGTGACATACCACAGAAATTTTAGTTGCTCATTATTAATTTCCATAGAAAAGCAATTACAATCTACATTTTAGAATAACCCTAGGCTTACTGCTTAGAGAGTCCCCAATTTTGAGAGATGCTTATAACAGGGGAACCATTGCCAATAATTAAACACATGGGAATATAAACAGGAAAGGAAACAAGGGTGAAGTGACTAAAGAACATACATACAAGGCTATACTTTAGTTTGGAAAACATCAAGTCTGGACACTTGGTTATAACTTACAAGAATCCAAATTTATCTGGATCCTGATTAGCAAGATGCAGAAAGTCTGCATGTGACAGACAATCACTGTGGAGCCCAACAAAGCTACAGAATGCAACTTAGTGAAAAGATGGGTATAGGGAGTTTGTTCTATTTTGAAGAAGGGCAAGCTTCTCTAGCTGCTGGAGTAAAATGACTGGATTCAAATGTTGAGACAGAACTGGGATTAATTTCTCCCTCATTCCCCTCAGAAGAAAGACCATGTCACTCAACAGTGATACTTCTAGCCAATTAAAGGATGGTTTGGGGCTGCAACGCTTCCACTTCACCTCCAAGCTGGAAAAATTTCAGCTGTAATGTAAGATCCACAATAAGGATAAAGTAAGGAAGGGTGGGTAAAATGAGCTCTGTCACACAGGCAGGCAGTCTCTTGGGAAGGAAAGAGCCAAAGAATGAGCATCTCTGAACTTGACAAGTGAGCGGCACAGTCACGGAGACTCTATATGCACCAGCAATCTTACTTATGCTGCTCTGTCCCTTATATTACATGGGTTTTAGGAACTATTTCTATATGTGCTCCATGTCAATCAAGTCTTTTCCTTCTTATATGCATTAAAACTTCTGTAGAATTTTAGTTTCTTCATCTCTTGTTCCCATTCTCCTATTTTGCTCAGATCCTAGAGCTAGTAATTGGAAGTCTTACACAGTATCCTGTACACAGCAAACATTCAAAACAGACCACACCCATTACTCCACAAGCAAGCATTTTTAAAAAATAATTTATTGAAGTAAGATTCATATAACATAAAATTAGCCATTTTATTTTATGTTTATTTATTTTGAGAGAGAGTTCATGTGTGGGGAAACGGCAGAGAGAGACAGAGAGAAAGAGAGACAGAGAGAGACAGAGGGAGACAGAGAGAGAATCTCAAGTAGGCTCCATACATAGCGCAGAGCCTGACTCGGGGCTCAAACTCACAAACCAGGAGATCATCACCTGAGCCGAAACCAAGAGTTACCCACTTAACCGACTACATCACACAGAGGTCCCAAAATTAACCATTTTCTTAAATGTTTATTTTGAGAGACAGAGACACAGAGCATGAGCTGGGAAGGAGCAGAGAGAGAGGGAGATAAAGAATACAAAGCAGGGTCCAGGCTCTGAGCCATCAGCACACAGCTCGAACCCACAAACTGTGAGATCATGACCCGAAGCAAAGTTGGACGCTTAACTGACTGAGCTACCCAGGTGCCCCAAAATTAACCATTTTAAAGTGAACAATTTAGTGGCATCTAGTACATTTATAATGCTGTACAACCACCACCTCTATATGGGTCCAAAGTCAAACCCCACACCCACTAAGCAGTTTGTCCCCAATTCACCCCTGAAAACCATCATTCTGTATTCTGTCTCCATGGATTTGTCCATTATGGACATCTCATATAAATGTCATATAATATGTGACCTTCCGTGTCTAGCTTTTCTCACTTGGCAGAATGTTGTTAAGGTGTATTCATGTAGTAGTATGTGCCAAATTGTCATTTCTTTTTATGGATAAATAATATTTCACTGTATGAATACACCACAATTTGTTTATTCACTTATCCATTGATGGATGTCCTGGCTACTGTAACAGTGCTATTATAAACATGGATATAGATATGCATTTATTTGAATACTGGTTTTCAATTATTTTGGGTGTATACCTAGGAGTAAAACTGCAGGGTCACATGTCTACATTTAACTTTTTGAGAAACTGTCAAACTGTTTTCCACAGCCCAACAAGTATTTATTTTTTTAAATATTTATTTATTTTGAAAGAGCAAACACTCACGCAAGTGGGGGAGGGGTGGGGGGGAGAGAGAGAGAGAGAGAGAGAGAGAGAGAAAGAGAGAGAGAGAGAGAGAGAGAGAGAGAGAGGGAGAGGGAATCTTAAGCAGCATGCCATCAGCAAAGAGCCCAACATGGGGCTCCGTCTCACCAACCGTGAGATTATGACCTGAGCTGACACCAAGGGTCAGATGATCAACCAACTGTGCCACCCAGGCTCCCCTCAACAAGCATTTTCTAAGCACCAACCATATACTAAAGTCCCCGTTTTCATTACGTTTACATTCTAGTGTGAAAAAAAAAATCATAAACTAGTTAATTACTAATTATATATATGTAAATATGCATGTATATATATTTTTTTGATATCAGATGGTGGTAAGTGATATGAAAAAAATTAAGCAGAGTAGGACACAGAGAGTTATGGGATGTTACTATTTCTTACAGAATGATCAAGAAAGACCTACAAAGATACACAAACAACATGAAACAAGATCATTATATACTTTTAGACACTTCAATAGTCAGTGAAGCTTTATTTTTATGAATGTGATTTCTAATATGACATTTTTTCAAAGTACTTTCATCTTTTTGGCTAGAATAATATTCCCTTTGTGACTTTTTTCTGAATGTTAATTCAGACTGGTAACTTTATATAAAGATTCTTACTATTTATTTTGTTCAACACAAAATAAAACCCACCTGGTGCATTCTGTATGTCCTGTGGCAACAAACCTATATTTCTGATATGAATACAGTTTAGAGGTAATCACCAAGTAAAATGATATGTAAAGGCTCTATAATCGCAAACCATCATTTCCCAAAAGAATGTAACTAGCAAATTATGAACTCAGATAAAGTAATAAACCCCAAATCTGGGGCAAATACACTTGGCTAAGGGTTAGAAACCCCAATACTACTTAATGCTCCACTACCTTGAGCAAGTCAGTTACCTTTTCTGGATCTCAATTTTCAGAAAGTGTGGTGGAGAAGGGGGAGAAATAACGTCCAAGCTCCCTTCTGGTCTCAATTTTAAGAAATAGATTTTGAATAGTACATCTAGAAGTCTCTAAGAGGTAGCTAAAAAAAAACCCAAACATAACACTATAATAACATAGCACCTTGGCTACCTTTAAGTCAATTCAGTTGAGTGAAAAAATGGCTATCCATATTCCTACTTTCCAAATAGCTGCAGTTTATAGAGATGAAGTGAGAAATCAGAAGGTTATACCCCAAATCAGGATCACTATCTACTTCGCCAAAGAACTCTAGGATCAACATTACATATATTGAAGAGTAGTAATGCACAGAAAGAATTTTAGCTCAGCACAGAATATCATAAATTATCCTTAGAGTGCCTAGCACATGTCTGGAATAGTTAGGCAAATATATATAATATATATCAGATACATGTATATGACTACAGAGAGAGAGAAATCCCATTTTACACATGAGAAATAAGACTGATAAAGTATATGTTAAAGATATACAGAGTAAAAGTGGGATTCTAACTCAGATAGGATTGAATGATTCGAAGTCCACTATTATAGTGAAAGATCTTAACAAAGATAGATACCATTCTTCACTTAAGTTCATAATATTTTATCTATATAAATTAACCCAGGGTGTAAACAAAATCTAAAATCCTGGCTAAAATCAAATCAACTTTCTTAAGTTTTTTCATCTAAAATTTGCCTCTAATATTTCTTCAATCTAAACCCAAACTCCCTTATTAACTACTTATTTGACTTTCCTTTTTTCACAGATAAAGTATCTTTTAGAATAAAATTCTCCATTGTAGAATACTAGTTCTTAACATATTTTCTACCTACACTCTGTCCCCAGGTGGTTTCACTGATTACTATCATTAGTGTGCTTATGACTCCCACATTATAGCTTGAGCCTTAACCTACCTATTAAGGTACACACTCCTATATCCAACTGCCTCTCAAACACTTCCAGTTACATGTTTCAGAGCATCTCAGCTTTACCAAGGATAAGACATAATTTTCTATTTTCCTTGCCATATTTGTACCTCTTCCAGTCTTCCTATTACTGTAAGTAGTACCTCTATCCAATTGATCACTCCAAGGTAAAACTTATAATTCATCCTCGATTCTTACCTTTCTCTACTCCCTATATCCATCCTATCACCTAGTCCCATCAGCTCTACCACCAAAGTCCTTGCCTCTCCTCCTTCCCTAATTCAAGTCATCACTATCACGCACTCAAATGACTGCAGTAAGACTCGCCTCCTAACTGAACTCCTTCCCTGATCTTCCATAATCTGCACAGTGACCACAGTGATCTTTTTAAATCACTGATCACATGAGGGCACTTGGAGGCTTAAAACTCTTCAGTGGCTTACTGCTGCACTAAAATGAAATCCATACGTCCAGCCTACTGCAAAGGCTCATGACCTGGTCTCTACCAAACTCCCTGACACCAGTGCCTATCACAACTCTTCACTCCCCTTCTCCTGCACACTGACCTTCCTGGACCTCAAGTACACCAAGTTCATTTCTCTCTCAGAGTCTTTGCACTGTTGTCTTCTCTATCAGGAAACTTCGTCCCCAATCTGTCTGTAGTTAGCTCCATCTTGTCATTCAGGTCTCAGTGGAAAATGTTATCTCCTCAGTGAGACCACACCACTCTCTAGCTCGTCAAACATTTTGCTTTCTTAAAGCATTATCATTATGTGGAATGATTTTTCTAGAGTACTCATCACCAGCTTCCTCTCACAAACATGTAAGTTATTTGATAGCAGAAATCTGGTTTTTGTTTGTTGTTGTATCCCAAATACAAAAACAAACAAAAAAAAAACCCTATAACATGGAAGACACTGATAAATATTAAATAAATGAGTCAATGAACAAATAAACCTATAAATATTTTTTATTTTTTATAAGTTAAAATTATATTTTTAACATTTATATAGTTTTTTAAATTTTTATGTTTTTTATTTATTTTTGAGAGACAGAGAGAGACAGCACGAGCAGGGGAGGGTCAGAGAGAGAGGGAGACACAGAATCTGAAGCAGGCTCCAGGCTCTGAGCTAGCTGTCAGCACAGAGCCCAACACAGGACTCGAACCCACGAACTGTGAGATCATGACCTGAGTCGAAGCCAGACACTTAAACTACTGAGCCACCCAGGCGCCCCTCATTTATATAGTTCTGAGAGAGACAGAGCACACAAGCAAGCAGAAGAGGGGCAGAGAGAGGGGGACAGAAGATCCGAAGCGGGCTCCATGCGGACCGCAGAGCCCAATGCAAGCCTCAAATCCACAAACTGTGAGATCACGACCTTAGCCAAAGTCAAATGTTTAGCCAACTGAGCCACTGAGATGTTCCAATATAAGTTAAAATTATTAAACTATTCTCCACCAACTAATGCAGAATATATGTCTAACTCATCTTTCCATCTCCAGAGAACTTCAAGAGTCAGTACCTTGTACACTGTTGACGCTTAAAAAATAATGACTGAACAAATGAAGGAAATTATGCTCTAAAGTGTTTAAAATATCCTTAATTATATACTCATAATATACCTAATTATATATATTTATATTAACATTTATTGAGTAGTATATACCAGGCTCTGCTCTAGTGTAGTATCTCATTTGATACTCCCAACAACTCTATGAGGTAAGAAATATCATTATCCACATTTTCCAGTTTCAGGATCTAAACAAAAAAGAGCTGGGGGGCACCTGAGTGGCTCAGCTGGTTAAACGTTCAACTTCAGCTCAGGGTATAATCTTGCAGTTCGGGAGTTCAAGCCCCAGCATCAGCTGTGCTGACAGCTCAGAGCCTAGAACCTGTTTTGGATTCTGTGTCTCTCCCTCTCTCTGCTCCTACCTCACTCATGTTCCCTCTCTCAAAAATAAATAAACATTTGAAAATTAATAAATAAATAAAAATTGGATAAAAATAAATAACATTTTTAAATTTAAAAATTTTTTAAATAAAGAGCTGAAATAACTTGCCCAACGCAACACAACCAGTTAGTAGCAGGGCTGAAATTTGAACCTAGACATTTCTCCTCACTACAAGTATTGGTGTCAGCTAAATGGATATTCTAAGAAAGAATTTGCCATTTTACACACTTCTCTTTTCAGAGAACTTGTGGTTCTTCCAAACTTAAGTAAGCCAGAAGTTTATTTAGGTCACAATTTTGAGAAAATCTTACCTAAGTATTACTTTATGTCAGAACAGGTAACCTTCTAGAATAGTTCTCTCTGCTATGAGGTCCAGGGCAATGCCAGAAGAATCTATGAGCAATGAAAGAACTGTATAGCATAAACTTAACTCATAATCACTGGAGGGAGAAATTGGGTTTATAGCTTAATATTAAGTATATGATCCGATATGAAATTTAACAGGGTACTGAAGAAGTGGAAAAAATTCTGAAATGTTTGGCTACCCATATGAAAAGTGGTATGAAATATACCACTTCACAAACAGGGTTTGTGGAAAGTTAATATGAGATTATATTTTTCATAATATATAATTCAACTCTATAAAGACTGATAAGCAATAGCCTTTTGTCCTTGTTCTTCAAAAGCTCTGGTACAGTCATCACCCAAAAGCCTTTAGATTCCAGCACTTTAGAATGTCACACTTATTTGTTAATATCGGAGTTCCACTGATCCCTCCCTAGAAGCCTCAAGAGTAGACAAGCTCAAAAATGTTCTCGACACTCATGCTTGGAGTTTAAGTCTATAATTATTCCCTTCCTCTGCCTCCCCAGGTCCTTGGCCAAAGATCACTGCACTGCATAGATCCTAACTCATGATAGCCTGGACCAGAAAGGAAAAACCTCCATCACTCCAATCCCAAAAGAACCTTGAATGACAAAACTATGGAGATTTGCACTGAAATCATCCAATGAAAGTATATACAGCAAGAGGAGTAAGTAAGCAAAAGGTTAAGAAAAGAATAGCACACCAACCTTTCAACTATTCTCTGAAATCTACACTCTTCTGGGTTATCTTAGAATCCTCAAACATGATTTATGTGTCTGATCTGTCTCCTCAGCTTGACACTAAGTATACTGAATAGCACAGTATCTGTAAATCTCCCTAATAAAAATATCTGTAAATTGCTCCCCCTAGAATTCCCCTCAAAGTCCAGTATATTTTTACTATCCTGTCAGTTTTCTGCCATGATATTATGACAGGGTTATTTCATTTTAAAGGTTACCACTCCTTCAACTGCCAGATATCAGCGATCACAGAGGCAAATAATGGAACAGCATTTCTGCAATCTACATAAAGTCCACATTTCTTAAAAGGTTGTGAGTGAATGAGATGATTCAATAATTCTAAAACCTAGTCTGATGAGAAAATCAGAAAGACTTCCAAATCTTAGGAAAAATAAAATCCGTCCACTCTTGACCTGGTATCATATCATCATAACTGAATCAAGCCATTCCATTATGTTTCATTTTTTAGGTATATGTAAGTCAATATCCTATATATACTATAAAATAAGCTGAAAACCAGAATAATCTGTAACAGTGGCTTTTTATACAGCCTTCGTTTAATTTTAATATAAAAATACAAACTGCTATCTTAACATGAGGTCCTTGCTTAATTCCTAATTGACTTCACTTCCATCCTTTCTTTCCTATATCTTTTCTCATTCAGTTGACTTTAAATATATTCATGCCAATTCTCCATGTTCTTACCAGCATGATTAAAAATTTTTTATACAACACTGGCATGGGAGATGATTGATAACAATCTGATATTTTTTCAAATTGATTCCTTGCTGGGTCTGTGGGGTGAAAAAAAATGTTAAAAGTGATTTAAATGCTAGATTTTCTAAAATCCCAGTTTTTCAGATGAGTATCAAAAGAGAAAGAATATGAGCATGTAGTCATTCTACCTTCAAAATGAGAAGTCCACTGTGAAAATGTAGAACAGATATATACAAAAAGACTGAGTAATAAACTGCTCAAGCCATTTTCTGAAAAGAAATTGCAATTCTGGTTGTAACTGTTAAAATTATAGAAAACAACTCCTGTTCTTCAAAAAGCACTAAAGTATGTCCCCAAATCATAAGAATTATTATTTTGAAAATGTAAAGGTATTAAGAGCAAAATTACATTGTTAATAACTGTGAGTAATGAGCTGTTGTGCTGGAAGACAATCATGGCAAAATATACACAATACTAACCCATCTTGCCAAAAAAAAAGGACAAAGAGTAATAAAGACAATTCTAAAAGTGATTAAATCACTTTAAAAGAGAGGTTGACACCTTTGACGTTCTTTAACTTGGAATTTTCTTCCTATGGGTATTGCACAAATGTCTTTGTCTTGTCTAAATTGTACTAAAATTACAAATACACACTCAAACTGAGGAAAATTGCTTTTACTTATCAGGTGGAAAGAAACAAGAAAGCCTTGAAAACAAGTATTTTCCAGCAAAGAACAGTAAAGCAGGAAAGTGAAGGTATAATAAAAAGGACTATAATCAGAGATATGGGAGGAAGACAAACTGCATTAATTAATTTTCTTTAAGAAATGAGACTAGCTGCACACTGAGATGAATTGTCTCATTTGCCAAGTGTCCCAAGTGGCAAAGTCAAACAAATAACTCTGTAATTCTTCATTAGTATTTCATCAAGTTTAACCATTTGCAGACTGCCAAAAAGAAGAGGGGAAAGGATCTCTCAAATCTTATGAGAACTACAACTAATCAACTTTTATGTATATTTTCCATATCTTCCTTTGTTGAAACAATTAAGTGCCAAATCAAAATGGTAGAAATACAGAGCAAAACCAAATAGGATAAACAGCAGAAACGGCCCCACTCATGGTGGGAGGCCACAGTGGACAGAGCAAAGCCAAATCCTTCAGAAATGGGCTTAAATTCTGAGTCTTCCACTTCCCAGTAAAATGGCTTTCCCCACCTATTTAATCTCTCAAGTCTCAGTTTTCACAAACATACAAGATGAAGCATACACCAGCACTGTAGGGCCATTGTGAGAAGATCATGACAATATCATCTATATAAATTACCTCTTACCTTACTAAATGTCAATTCCCCTAATAAAGACACACATCAGGCAAATATTTATTTAAATGTTTCATATTTACTGTTAAATGTTCAAATATTTGAGTTTACTATGTGATCTTCCAAAGGCAAATGACTCTCACTCAACATTTAGTTGAGAAATTTAATCTTCAATTTTTATCTACTTTCACCACAGAGGTAAGACTTAAGGAAAGATTTGTTATAAATTTCTTTTTCCTCTGACCATAAACTCCTTTTCCTCAGCCCAGTAACAGATAAAATTTTAAAGCAAACCATAGCTTTTATAGCACATAAGACATTTTTTCAAAATGAAAATACATTTATCATTTTATAATTACAAAATTAATAAATTATCCCCCCTTTTAAAAATGGATATTATAAAAATATCATAAAGAAGCATTTTTTAAAAATCACTTGAAATCCTACCACCCAGAGATAATAATGGGTAAGGCTTTGATCTATAAATAAACAAAAAAGTACACTCCTCCATCTTAGACTTCTTTCTCTGTGCAAATGTCTATATAGATTTTAATAAAAACTGGGAGATTAACACCCTTCAAATAGGCTTGGAATGTCTTTTATTAACTGTATAAAATCATAAAAACAACACTAGAATAAAATGACTGAAATTTCCACAATTCCAACAACTTTATTCAAGGGGTTTTATTTTTGCCACATCCATTTCTAATGCTGATGTAATTGTAATATGAATTATAATTGACATAATTGTAATCATAAAAGATAGTTTTATATTCTTTCTTTATTCATTGTAAGAATGTTCTATGTTGCTGCATGAAATAGTTAATACAGCAAATGAGATATTTTGTTATAAGTACCAATATCAAAATATCCATCCTGGATTATGATTTATAAAGCCAATTACTCAGGGTGCCTGGGTAGCTCAGTCAGTTAAACATCAGACTTCAGCTCAGGTCATGACCTAAGGGTTCATGAGTGTGAGACCCACATCAAGCTCTGTGCAGTTAGCACAGAAGCTGCTTGAGATTCTCTCTCTCTGCCCTTCCCTTGCTCTCTCTCATAAAATAAATAAAGTTTTAAAAGTTTTTTAATTAAAAAATTAAAAGTAAATAAGAAAATAAAGCCAATTGCTCATTCTTGGAAATGACTAGTTTTAATAACAAACATGTCTACTTTTGTTTTTAATGTGAAAACCTTACTTTTGTTGCTATGGAAGATAAACAAGACATGTGAAAACCCTTAGTAAATGTATCATTATTATCAGTGGAACATAGTATTTTATGAATGTCCATCATAAATATATGTGATATCGCTCAATATTTTTAAGAATGACTTTTCTAGGACTTTTGCTCCTGGCAAACAGAACAAGACTCCTTCTTGATCATACCATTAGATCCAGGATAAGCAATAAAAATATATTTTAATATATTCCTGAGTTTGCAAGTGAGTAAGGAAAAGCTCTAAGAGGGAGAAAAGAAGTTTGAACTGAAATAGAGAGGGGGAGTGAAGGAAATAATCCTGGATGAACTGAATGAGACTCTCCTACCCCAAATTTTTTTTCAAGTTTATTTATGTTTGAGAGACAGAAAGGGCGGGGAGAGAAAGGGAGCTGGGAGGGGGGGAGAGCAGAGAGAGAAAGAGATGGAGAGAGAATCCCAAGCAGGTGATGTACTGGCAGCACAGAGCCCCACACAAGGCTCGAACCCACAAACCATGAGATCATGACCTGAGCCGAAATCAAGAGTCAGATACTTAACCGACTGAGCCACCCAGGTGCCCCTCTCTTGCCCCAAAATTAAGCAAAGACTCTTAAATGGTGCTAAAGTAGTCTGGGTCTATAACACCCTTGGTCTGTAAGAAAGAAATGTAAATCCTCCCTGAGATAAACAATCCCAATTTAGGCCCTTTAGGAATTTCACAGATTACATTCAAATAAATATGTACTAATAAATTTTTTAAATTACTAAGCCATTTAAGAAATTAAGATACCATGAGTTAGAGATAGCAAAAACAACACAATTTAAACTCCCAGGCATACTGCTTTAAAAAAAAAAAAAAACTATATTTTATCTCTACATTAAAAGGTGTTTACACTTCCACAAAGTCAGAATTCAAAGCTTTATTTCTGTTTCCTATGATATAACTGTATCTATCAAGGATGTAAAGAACAGATCCCTCCAAAATCTCACCATGAAAGTACTTTAAAATTTCATACTTCATGAACTGAAGCTTGAATTTAAAATAACCCTAATTTTTTAAAATCAGTCATTCATAGCCTTCCTTTCTTAACCGCCTAAGTAGGGGAAGCAGCACCCCACGTTTGAGTCACTGAGTCGACACGCAGCAGGTTAGTGAAGAAGGGCTAGAGCCACAACAGCAACACAAGTCCCCAGTCACTGTGGCTTTAAGTAACAAGACTGTTTTCATTGCTCTCCACTACTCTGCTCTTCACAGTCCTCATTCAGGGATATAAACAGCAAGAATCTCCACTTTATAAAACAAGAGGAAGAGGAGGAGCAGGAGAATGAGGAAGGAAAAGAAGTAACAATAATAACAATTCACTAGTCTCCTGTGGAGAATGTGAAGGAACCAATTCATTACTGTGAAAATGGGAAAATGAGAGAAAGAAGCATTCATCCTGCCTTTCTATAGGAACCACAACACAGGAAACCAAACAGCTAACTGGAGAGACGCAGGGGACAGGCTTATAGAAGTTTCTAGCTAATAAATGCAGATGGAATAAAATTAGAATATCTTCATTTTGCAACCCCAAATTAACGTAAGAATCCAGGCAGTGACCATCAGTGGCTGCTAACAACACAAACGAGAAAACAAGACGTTAGTGCCTCATGACAGAGGTATGTGACAACACTTCTGAAGTGGTCTTGCCCCCCTACACATGCGCATGCACACACACAAAACTTCAACAGTGAGGGGTGCCTGGGTGGCTGAGTCGGTTGAGCGTCCAACTTCAGCTCAGGTCATGATCCCACAGTTGGTGGGTTCGAGCCCCGCGTCAGGCTCTGTGCTGACAGCTCAGAGCCTGGAGCCTACTTCTGATTCTGTCTCCTTCTCTCTCTGACCCTCCCCTGCTCATGCTGTCTCTCTCTCTCTCTCTCTCAAAAATAAATAAAACATTAAAATAAAAAAATTTTTAAACTGCAACCACGAGTCTAACAAAGCATCTAAATCCAACTATTGGGTTGTAGTGTTTAGGAAAAAGAAGAGACCCATAACATGTTAAAGCTAACAAAAGTATATAATCAGCAAAGTCTAGATTGTAAAACAATTTGATGATTGGCTCCGTCTCTTCAACAAGTAATCTGCAAAAGGATAGAGAAAGCAAGAGAGCCAGCAAGAGAGAGCAAGAACATTTGAGGGTGGGGGTAGGGTGGAGATTAAGAAATGTACAAGACTATAGCAAGCAAGCAATACATAGATCTTAATTTAGATCATGAGTCAAACATGCTATGGGGTGTAAATGGGAACCATTAATGAAACAATGAGGAAATCTGAACACTGATTAAACTATCTGACAATAATGAGAAATTACTGTTAATTATATTTATGTGCAATGATTGTATGTGGTTATGTTCCTTGTTCTTTAAAAATATCTTTTGCCTTTATAAAGACATATGGAAATATTTGCAAAAGAAATAATAATGTCCATGACTCCTTCAAAATAACAGATAAAAAAGGATCAGCCAAGAGTTGGTTAATCGTACATAGGAACTGCTCTCTCTCTACTTGTATATACCTGAAGTTTTCATGATAAAAAGTTTATAAAGCAATTAGACCTCTCCAGCCACCCAGATATCTATTTTCAAACTATGTAAGAGCTGTTTCCCCAACCCAGCAGAATATGGCAAGATTTGTCCTCTGGAGACGTTAAAACATTGGGTCTCTGATAACAAGGGGAACCAGGAACAATCAGGTATAGGATACTGCATGAAATGAGAATTAATTTGAGGCACCTGACTGTCTCAGTTGTAAGAGCATGCAACTCTTGGTCAGGGTTGTGAGGTCAAGCCCCACATTAGGTATTTTTTATTTCAGCTTACTTATTTAAAAATAAGCTTCTAAAAGTGAGAATTTAAAGTTTATTTGATAAATGTTGAGATTCTCCTCTATCCTCCTTCTTCAACTGGACTTCAAGAGCACTGGCAGTCAGAAGAATACACTTTAGGCCAGAAACTGAAATAGTCTTCATGACACAGTCTCACAATTCTAAGAGAAAAGACGTAAAAAGACTGACATCAGGAGTTCCTCCCAAAGAAACAACCTAGCCAGTCAACCAATACCAGCATGTACCCTTAAATAGTGTACAAAGTTCATAGACCATCTGACATTTGAGAAAAGCATTTGAATATGAAAGATAGAGATTTAAAATACTGAAGGAAAGGGGGGAAAGGAAGTGAGGGAAAACTTAGAAGAAATAGACTAAAGAAGAAAATTTCAAAACAACTATTATACCCTTTGAGAAATTAGAAAATATTGCATATGCAAAACAAGAATGGGAGCTAGAAAAAATGAAAAATCAGAGAACAAAGGTCTTAGAAATAAAAAATAAGAGAAATTTTAAAACTTTAAGATAAGATTATAGAGCTGAAGAAATATTGCAGAAAACAGATTTAGGAACAAGAGAGAGAGAAATAAGAGGGAAACATTACTAGATTAGCTAAGAGATTAGATATCAGAATAGAAGTAGTTCAAGAAAAAAGACAGATGAAAATGAAACCATGAATTAAAGTACATGGGGTTTTAGTATTGGGAGCTGGCCACTAAGTGTCCTGCACAACTGAAAAAAACAAACTGTTCAGAACACAAAGACAGGGTGGCTGGGTGGCTCAGTCAGTTAAGCATTTGACTCTTGATTTCACCTTGGGTCATGATCTCACAGTTCGTGAGTTCAAGACCCAAGTCAGGCTCTGCCATGACAGTGCAGAGCCTGCTTAGGACTCTCTCTCCCTCTCTCTCTGCCCCACCCCTGCTTGTGCTCTTTCTCTCTCTCACAAAATAAATAAATAAACATAAAAAAAAAGAACACACTAAATACAAAGAAGATTCTATAGGCTTCCAGAACTAAAAAAAAGTTTTCATATAAAATATTAAGGTTTCAAATTCCATCAGAATTTTCAACAGCAAAAAAGAGGACAATGGCTGCATAATCAATTACTTCAAACTCAGAGGGGAAATAATTCCTAACCTACATTACTACAACCAGCCAAACTGTTCACCTCGTGAGAGTAAAATAAAGGCAATGCTAGCAACACATGCAAAGTTTGAACGTTTGTCTTCATGTTTCATTTCTCACAAAACAGCTAGAGAATCTGCACCTCTAAAATAATAAAGATGGGAAGATGACATGGGATCCAAAAAATAATGAATCAAACGCAAGAGAAGGATAAGAGGTGTCCCTCAGTTACAGTACACAGTCAGTGTACCAACAGTGGACGTAGAGGAGCCAGTGCCAACTGAGGCAGATCAGAAGGCTCCAGAGAGATTTCCTCAAAACAGAAAATTATTAGCATGCCCCATGTGTCCAAACACGTTAATATAAATTTCACACACCCAGAACGACTTAGGGGACTTAAATTATAATGTATTTTAACCAAACCCAATTTTCTTTTCCCATTTCTTACAGTCATGGCAAACAGGCTTTCACCCCCACCATTCCACTGAATCTGCTCATGTCACAGCCTTCAGTAAGGTCCATGCTGCCAAGTCCAAAAGTCAAAAATTTTTTGAAAGGAAAGAAAATGCAAATACAACATATAAACACCTATGGGATGCTGCAAAAACAGTTCTAAGGGGAAAGTTTAATAAGTATTTACATTAAGGAAAAATATCTCAAATGAATAACAATTTTACACATCAGCGAACTTGAAAAGTCCAAAGTTAGCAGAAAGAAACAAAGGTCAGAGCATGAATGAAACAGAAAACAGAAAGGCAACAGAAAGACAGAGCTAAGAGTTGTTTCAAAAAAAAATCAACAGGGGCACCTGGGTGGCTCAGTAGGCCAAGCATCTGACTTCAGCTCAGGTCATGATCTCATAGTTCGTGGGTTCGAGCCCCACCACATGTAGGGCTCTGTGCTGACAGCTCAGAGCGCGGAGTCTGTTTCAAATTCTGTGTCTCCCTCTCTCTCTGCCCCTCCCCCATTCGTGCTCTGTCTCTCTCTGTCTCAAAAATAAACTATATAAAATTTTTTTTATTTTAAAAAAATAATCAACAAAACTGACAACACCTTAGCTAGACTAAGAAAAAGTCAAGACAAAAAACTCAGAAAAACTCAGAGAAGACTCAAATAATACATAGATATGATGTATATGTGTGTGTGTGTATGTGTATAAAGGAGAGAGAGAAAGAAAGAGAGAGAGAACATGATATAGAGAGAAATTGCTAGGCCCTAGAAATAAAGAAAGCACTAATTCATGGCTCCTGTCCTGAAAAAATTTTAAATATAGTTCAAGGAGTCAGCATACATGGATAAGATAACATAAGAGTTCAATTCTAAATTAGCCTATTAGGTAAACTTCAGCACCATGACTGTTTCATAGGAATCTTTTTTTTTTTTTACCTTTATTTTTTTTAACTTTACATCCCAGTTAGTTAGCATATAGAACAATAATGATTTCAGAAGTAGAATCCAGTGATTCATCCCCTACAATCTAATACCCAGTGCTCATCCCAACAAGTGTCCTCCTTAATGCCCCTTCATAATATATGTGTATATCAAATCATCACATTGTGCACTTTAAACTTACACAATGTTATGTGTATAAAGCTGGAAAAAATGGGGTACACATATTGTTAGAACGAGAAAATACACACACACACACACACACACACATGCCTTAGGGGCTACAACAAACTAAAAGCCTTCTTCAAAACAAAGGAAACTATCAACAAAATGAAAAGGCAACCCACTGAATAGGAGAATTTCTTTGCAAATTATAGGTTAACATCCAAAATGTATAAAGAACTCCTACAACTCAAAGAACAAGCAAAAAACAATCCAATTTAAATCTAGAAAGTAACTAAATAGACATTTTCCCAAAAATGACATACAGATGGCCAATAGGTACATGAAAAGGTGTTGAACATCCTAATCAGGAAAATACAAATCTAAACCATGAGACATCACTGCATACCTGTTCAATGGCTATTATCAAAAAGACAACAGATAACATCTAGTATTGATGAGGATGTGGAAAAGGGAACCCTTGTGTGCTATTGGTGGAAATGTAAACTGGTGTAGCCACTATGGAAAAAAGTACGGGGGGGGGCCTCAAAAATTAAAAATTCAACTACCATAAGACCCAGAAATCCCTCTTCTGGGTAGATATCCAAAGATAATGAACACAGGATATTGAAGAGACATCTCCATTCCTTTGTTCACTAGAGCACTATTCACAATAGCCAAAATATGAAAAAAACCTAAGTTTCTGTCAAGGGATAAGTGGATAAAAAAATGGTATGGTGTATATATACAATGGAATATCATTCAGGCATTAGAAAGAAGGAAATCCTGCCATTTGTGACAACGTGGATAAACCCTGAGGGTATCATGCTAAATGAAATAAGCCAGACAAAGAAGATAAATACCGCATGGTATCACTTACATATATAAAATTGAAAAGAAGAAAAGTAAGACTCAAAGAAACAGTGAAAAATGGTTGCCAAGGCTAGGAATGATGGTAAGATAGGGAGAGACAGTAAAAGGGTACAATCTCTCAGCCAGAAGATGAAAAAGACCTGAGGATCTAATTGATAAGACTGTATTATAGGACTAAAACTAGCTGAGAGTAGAATGTAAATGTTCTCACCAAAAATAAATATATGAATGGTGAATATATTAACTAAACAGGAGAAACCCATCCACAATATATATGTATCAAGTCACTGTGATGTACACTTCAAATATTTTACAATTGTGTTAATTATATCTCAATGAAGCTAATAAAAAATAATAATATAGTTTAATTCTAGCATCCTTCCAAGGATGAATAAATATTTGTTCAATTGATGTGCTAATGTTAAATCTGCTGGAGAACCTGCAAAAGTGAGAGAAGCCTCCAGGAAGGAATCATCAACACCTTAACGGCAAAGACTACCACGAGCTTTCCGCCAGCTCCAGTACTTGTCTGGTATCATCCATTCACCTGTTTTGCTGTTAGAATTCCACTGTCAGTGTGGCTAAGATCATTTATTTTAATCATAATGTCCATATGGCTTTCTTGAGCTCGCTCATAAAATAGAAAGTTAAGAATTCAGGGGTGCCTGGGGGGCTCAGTCAGTTGAGCGGCCGGCTTCGGCTCAGGTCAGATCTCACATTTGTGGGTTAGAGCCCCGCGTCAGGCTCTGTGCAGACAGCAAGCTCAGAGCCTGGAGCCTGCTTCAGATTCTGTGTCTCCCTCTCTCTCTGCCCCTCCCCCTCTCATGCTCTATCTCTCGCTGTACCCAAAATAAATAAAACATTTAAAAAAAAATTTAAGAAAGTTAAGAATTCAGAGGTAATGTCAGAGACATGACTGATCTTGCAAAAATATTTTTCTTATAGAAGGATCCATCATTACAAACAGAAGATTACAAATAGGTGATGTAGAAGAAGTACTCCAATGTAGGTCCAACTGGCCCTTAATATTCAGATTAGTTTTATCTTTTGATTAATATATAATTTTGCTAGGACACAGTTAATTACATTAAAGTCTACAATATGCAGAAACCTGAACATTTATAATAGACAATTTCTTATCACAATAATCCCATAATTTTCTTTAGCAGTAATAATTTCTATTTGTTAGCAGTAACAATCTTCTACGTGATTCCTGACAACTTGAGTTTCATAAAGCTGTACAAAGAATAAAACAAAGATTTAGACAACAATTTCACAAAATGAAATAAGAGGAAGAAAAACTAGAAACAGATCACTTGAGGAACTGCACTTTGTGGTTGGAATAAAAATCACATCCATCACTCCACTATCCTTGCCTTTATTTTGATTACAAACTTGAAAAACATGGTGTCTTTTTTTTATTAAAGTATAAATAACATACAGTGTTACATTAGTTTCAAGTGTACAATATATGATTCAACAATTCTATATATTACATCACAATAAGTGTACTATTAATCCCTTTTATCTATTTCACCCATCCTCCCACTGACCTCCTCTCTGGCAACCATAAGTTTGTTATCTGTATTGCCTCTTGTTTTTTGTTTGTTCCATTTGTTTTGTTTCTTAAAGTACACATATGAGTGAAATCAAATGGTATTTGTCTTTCTCTGACTTGTTTCACTTAGCATTATACCCTCTTGGATTTCCAAATTGTGGCAAACAGCAATATCTCATTCTTTTTATGGCTGAGTAATGTATATCACATCTTCCTTATCCATTAATTATGATGGACACTAAGGTTGCTTCATACCTTAGTTACTGTAAATAATGCTACAAATAACATAGGGGTGCATATACCTTTTGAGTTGGTGTTTTTGTGTTCTTTGGTTAGATACTTAATAGTGGAATCACTGCATCATATGGTAATGCTATTTTTAATTTTTTGAGGTAACTCCACACTGTTTTCCACTATGGCTGCACCAGTTTACATTCCCACCAAAGCAGGACCAAGGTTCCTTTTCCTCTATATCCTCTCCAAAACTTATTATTTCTTATCTTTTTAATTCAAGACCCACTACCTGACTTCCGGACTTATATAAGGAGACAGAAATCAAGACAGCGTGATAATGATGTTCATGATACATGTATAAATAAAAGGAA
>NC_043713.1:66619883-66664968 GCF_006229205.1 Suricata suricatta
ACCATATTTTTGCACTCATAGGTCTAATAGGAGAACAGGAGAAACCTAATGGAGGACCAGGGGGAGGGGAAGAGGGAAAGAGAGTTGGGGAGAGAGAGGGACGCAAAACTTGAGAGACTATTGAATGCTTAAAATGAACTGAGGGTTGAAGGGGAAGGAGTAGGGGGTAAAAAAGGTGGTGGTGATGGAGGAGGGCACTTGTGGGGAAGAGCACTGGGTATTGTATGGAAACCAATTTGACAATGAACTATTTAAAATCAATCAATCAATCAATCAAAGGAACAGAATAAAGAATCCTGAAACAGACCCAAATACATATATATATATATAAAGCCAATCCATTGTCAACAAAATTAGTGAGTTAATTCAATTGTAAAAAAGATGGTTTTTCAGTTAATGGTACTTTAACAACTTGGTATCAATACATTAAAAAAAGTGCACCTCAAAACCTTAACTCACTCCATACATAAAAATTAACTCAAAGTTGACCATAGACCAGCTGTAAGAGCTAAAACTATAAAACTCCAGAATATATTTGAGTAACAAAGTATTTCCTAGACATGACACAAAAAGCATGAATCATTAAAAAAAAATATGGGATAAATTAGACTTCACCAAAATTTTACACTTCTGATCTTTGAAAGATACTATTAAGAAAATCAAAGCAAACTACAAAGTAGGAGAAAATATTCTGAATGCATATGACTGAAGAAGGATTTGATCCAGAATATATATTTAACTCAATAACAAGAAGAAAACAACCCAATTAAAAGTTGGTAAAAATTTTTGAACAGATACTTTACAAGAGTAGATATACCAGTATGCCTGGGTGGCTTAGTTGGTTAAGTATCCAACTCGGCTTAGGACATGATCTCACAGTTCGTAGGTTTGAGCCCTGCATCAGGCTCCATGCTGACAGCTCAGTCTGAAGCCTGCTTCAGATTCTGTATTTCCCCCCTCCACTCTGCCCCTCTCCCACTTGTGCACTCACTCTCTCTCAAAAGAGAATAAACATTAAAAAAAATAATAAGAGTAGATATACTAATAGCCAATAAGCACCGAAAAGATGCATAACTCATCAGAGAAATGGAAATTTAAAACCACAATAAAACGCCATTACACATCCAAAAGAATGGCTAAAATTAAAAAGAATAGCAATAGGTCAAAGGAAAAATCATCAGGGAAATTAGAAAATATCTTTTTTGTGTGTGTGAGAGAGAGGGGGCGCAAGTGAGCAAGAGACAGAGCGAGAGAATCCCAGGAGGGGCAGAGGGAAAGAGAGAGGAAGCAGGGCTCACTTGATGCAGAGCTCATGCTCACCCAATGTGAGACTTCAATTCGCAAACCATGAAATCATGACCTGAGCCAAAGTCAGACACTTAATGACTGAGCCACCCAGGTGCCCAAATTAGAAAAATGAAAGTGAAAATACAACCTACTAAAACTTATGGGATGTAGTAAAAGTAGTACTAAGAGGGAGGTTTACTGCCATAAACATTTAAATTAAAAAAAAAAAGGAAGGTCTCTTCAATGCCTGACTGGTTCAGTCGGTAAAGCGTCCAACTCTTGATTTCAGCTCTGGTCACCATCTCACAGTTAGTGAGATCAAGCCTGCATTGGACTGTGCACTGATATCATGGAGTTTGCTTGGTATTCTCTCTCTCCCTCTCCTTCGTGCCCTCCTCCCGATGTTCCCTCTCTAAATAAATAAATACATATTTTTTAAAAATAACAGTAAGAAAGATCTCAAACCAACAACCTAACTTTACACTTCAAGGAACTAGAGAAACAAAAGGACAAACTAAACCCAATGTTAGTACAAGGAAGGAAATAATAAAGATTAGAGTGAAAAGAAATGAAATAGATAAAAGAAAAAACAATAGCAAAATTCAACAAGAGTCAATTTTTTGAAAGATCAACAAAATTGACAAATCCTTTTTTTCTTAGATAAGAAAAAAAGAAGAGTAGATTCAAATAACTACAATCAGAAATGAAAGAGAAGACACTACAATGGATGCTACAGAATCAAAGAATTCTAATAAGCTACTATGAACCATTTTATATATATGTTATATATATATGCTAACAAATTGGATAACCTAAAAGAATGGATAAATTCCTAGAAACATGAAATGCATCAAGACTAAATTACAAAGAAATAAAATATATGAACAAAACTATAACTAGTAAGGAGACTGAGTTGGCAATCAATAACTTCCCAATAAGGATGCCTGGGTAGCTCAGTTGGTTAAGCGTCCGACTTCGGCTCAGGCCATGATCTCACCATTCCCAACTTCAAACCCTGCATGAGGTTCTGTGCTGACAGCTCAGAGCCTGGAGCCTGTTTTAGATTCCATGTCTCCCGCTCACTCTCTCTCTGTCCCAGCCCCCCTCTCAAGCTCTCACACTCACGCACTCACTCTCTCTCAAAAATAAATAAAAACATTTAAAAAAATAAATAAAGAGGAGGGAATACTTCCAAATTCAATTAGAGGCCAGTGTTATCCTGATACCAAAGTCAGATAAAGATATAAGAAAACTACAAACCAGTGGATGTAAAAATACTCAACAAAGTACTACTAGCAAACTGAATTCAATAACACATTAAAACACAACCAAGTGGGATTTCTCCCTGGAATACAAGAGTGGTTCAACATACAAAAACCAGTCAGTGTAATAAAACACAGTAACAGGATAAAGGATAAAAACCATATGATCATTGCTCTGATGCAGAAAAAACATTTGAGTACCTGCGTGGCTCAGTCAGTTAAACATTGGATTTTAGCTCAGGTCATGATTTCGCAGTTCATGAGTTTCAGTCCCATATCAGCCTCTTTGCTGATAGCTCAAAGCCTGGAGCCTGCTTCAGATTCTGTGTCTCCCTCTCTCTCTGCCCCTCCCCTGTTCACACTCCATATCTCCCTTTATCTCTCAAAAATAAACATTTTAAAAAATTTTTTAAAAAAGAAAAAACATTTGACAAAATCCAAGCAACCACCTTTCATGATTAAAAAACACTCTACAAACTAGGTGTAGAAGGAAACTATGTCAACAATATAAAAACTATATGTGAAAAGCCCACAATTAAATCACACTCAAAGATAAAAATTGAAAGTTTTCCCTCTAAGTTTAGGAATAAGGCAAAGTTGCCCACTCTTGTCGCCTCTACTCAACACGGTCCTTGAAGTCCTTGCCAGAGTAATAAGGCAAGAAAAAGGAATAAAATGGATTCAAATTGGGAAAGAAGATGTAAAATTATCTCTGTTCAGAGATGACATAATATTTCTTATATATAAACAAAGATATAAAAAACACTGTCGTAAAAAAGAATAGTACTTTGGACTACATCAAAATTAAGAATTTTTGTTTATTAAAAAATATCATTAGAAAAATAGAATGGCAAATCACAGAGCAGAAGGAAATATGTGCAACGCATATCTTAACCAAGAGTTTGTATCCAGATTATATAAAGAGCTTTTTCTAGAAATCAGCAAGAAAAAGACCAAAAAAAAAAAAAAAAATCAACAGGATATCCAATGGCCAGTAAATAAAAGATGCTCACCTTCACTAATCATGAAAGAGACATAAATGAAAGTCACAATGAGATATCACTACACAATCACAAGAATTGCTAAAATTAAATAGACTCAAAATACCCAATGTCAGCCAGAATGTAGAAAATCTTGAAATCTCCTAAACGGCTTGTGGGAGTTCAAATTGGCACAACTGTTTGCCATTATCTGTGAAGTTTAATACACACTTACCCTATGACCCACTAATTACATTCCCAGGTATAGCCAATGGAAATGTGTATACATATGCATTCAAAGATATACCAAAAAATGATCACAGTATCATTATTCATAATAATCAAAACCTAGATATAATCCAAATAACCAACAATACAACTGAAATGTACATTTTTGTATATATAGCAATAAAACTGAACAAAGTACAGTTTGTTCATATGTAACAAGTTGACTTATGTAACATAAGTCAATCTCATAAATATACTGTGGAGCTAAAGAAGCCAAACACACAGAAGCCACTAAAGATTCCATTGTTGGATTCCATTTAAAGGAGGGTTGGAGTGCCTGGTGGGCTCGATCTGTGGACTATGTGACTCTTGATTCCAGGGTTGTGAGTTCAAGCTGAACACTGGGAAGAGAAATTACTTAAAAAAAAAAAAAACTGAAAAAAAATAATAAAGAAAGGTCTAAATCTATGATGTAGGATATCAGAACAGTGGTTATCTTTAGAGTGGAGTGAGAAAGTAATGATTGGGAGGGGGCAAAATGAGGTGCTTCTATAACATTGGTAATATTCCGTTTCTTCAATTTGAGTGGTGGTTATATGGGTATGTTCACTCTTGTACATTCATGATTTTGTACTTTTCTCTGTCTGTATTATACATAAACAAAATGGAGTTTTAAGTTAATGTGGGTCGTAACTAGAGCCATGGCAGTGGGAAGAGAGAGGAGAAGATGGAATTTTTTTTAATTGCAGGATGCTCTGATGTAATAAGGGATACAAAATAAACACGTTAGGACATTACTTCAAAACACATATAGCTTGGGGCACCTGGATGGCTCAGTTGGTTAAGCATCCAACTTTGGCTCAGGTCATGATCTCACATTGTGAGTTCTAGCCCAAATCAGGCTGAGTTGTTAGCACAGAGCCCGAAACCTGCTTCATATCCTGTGTGTGTGTCTCTCTCTCTCTCTGCCCCTCCCCCACTTATGCTCTGTCTCGCAAAACTGAATAAATGGTAAAAAATTAAGGTGTATGTTGTACACTCCTATATAGACACTTCACATTTTTTTAATGTTTATTTATTTTGAGAGAAAGAGAGAGACCGAGCGCAAGCAGAGGAGAGGCAGAGAGATAGGGAGACACCGAATCTGAAGCAGGCTCCAGGCTCTGAGCTGTCAGCACAGAGCCCCTCATGGGGCTTGAACTCACGAGTTGTGAGATCATGACCTGATCCACTCAGACTCCTGGACACTTCACATTTTCAATCTCAGAATAGGTATACTACAGACCTGATAAAGTCAGTTTGAAATATATGATATTTATTTCTATTCTACTCTTTTTTTAAGTAGATTCCATGCCCAATATGGGGCTCAAACTCACAACCCTGAGAACGAATTGCATGCTCTGGCTTGAATAAGCCAGCCAAGCACCTCTCCTATTCTTCTTCTTAACAAGATCTCCTTCAAGAACAACTTTTATATAAGTCTGAATAAATCTTCTGAATATTTTGAATAAATCTATCTATTGATCCAGAATTTTAAAATTAATTACAGGGGTGCCTGGGTGGCTCAGGCAGTTAAGCATCCAACTCTTGATCTTAGGATCATAAATTTAAGCCCCCAAAAGGGGTTCATGCTGGGTGTGAAGCCTACAATCAAATAATCAAAAAATAAAGAATTAGAATCTTACTGAGTCTTTCCCAAGTAAATTTGAAAATTTATTTTCACGATAATTTTCATAATGCAAATAGGTAAGATGAGTTAAGAGTCTTTTCATTATGCTATCTTTTTGCTTTTTTACATAATCTATGTAATGTTGAAAAATATACTTTTTAAAGATCATTTCTGAGCTTTTTTATACTTATTCTCTTTTCACGCAATGAATTTTTTAAATGCCATTAAGTTTTGGAATTCATAGTATGTTCTGATGTTTTAAGTTAAGGGGCTGATTGTTAATAAAAGCTTTCTTCAGTATCTATAAAAGCATTATGTTTTTTCACCAAATCTTTTTAAGACTTACATAGTTAATATAGTACTCTCATACATATTTCCCCAAAGGAACAGAATAACTATTTTTGGAGATGGTCTATAACAATCAGTCAGAGAGGAACTGCTGTTTCTGCAGTGGAGCACCTGTATCTGTCGAGTGTAGCCTAACCCCTATTAGTCCGGCACGTGAGACAGTTGCAGCTTGGAAAATGTTCATCAACTGACTCAGTATTCTTAAGCATCACTTACTTACTGGCACCACAATAGGAATCATGCAGACTCCTTTCTGAAGAAATTACAAAGGAAAATGTAAAGGCAGCACCCAAACATTCTTCTAAAGAGCTTCCTACAAGATTGTGACACTAAGGGTGGCACTGCAGAAATCTTGGATAATATGAATCATCTTCAATTCTTACAAAAGCCAGAGGAACGGGAGTAATCCTTTAAACCAAGGATAAAAGTGAATATATCCTAGTTTGAGTCATATACATTATTAATAAAAACTGACTATATAATACCATAAGATAATGCCATAAACGTACCCATAAACGTCTATGGCTGGCTTTTGGCAGCATTTTTTTTGCATTTTTAAAATTTAGACCGCAAGTTTGCATTCCTTCATACTGCATCACACATTGCCTCATGGATAGTAGGCACAAAGCTGTGAATTTTTTTTTGCCAAGAAGATTTGGACCCTAACCCCAACTACCTCATTAGACATCTTTTCCCTCCTTCTTTGTGCTCCAAAAATACTTGGCTAATTTCAGTTTCTGCATATAAAAACAACATTCTTCCTCCCTCAGAACTCCCGCCCATGCTGCTCCCTCTACCTGGAACACTCCCCCCACCTCCTCCACCTTCTTTCAAATTCAGATGAAGCATTTCTCCAGGGAGTTCCAGACTAGGTCAGGTCTTCCAGATTGTACACTCTCATTTTGTGTTGTACTCCTTCACACCATTAATCACAATTGTAATTCAATAATTAATTCCATGATTGATTGCTTTAATATCTCGCTCTCCCTTAGGATGTAAGTGCCATGAGTTTTCACAACTTTATTCCCAGTGCCTTTTACAAGCAGACTCAAAATGAGTATCTGTTGATAAATAAATGAGTTTGAACCCTAGCTTTATAACCTACAAGTAAATTTGAAAAGGCCACTTAATATCACTGGGCATCAGTTTCCATGTCTATGAAATGATGATAATGAAAAGGCCATCTTCCTGAGTTGTTGGGATTTATGGAAAACTACACCTTAAAATGCTGTGCCAGAATGTTAATCTATCATTATTCTCAGCAACAATATTTCATATTACATTATAGCTTATGTTGTCTTTGACTATATCTGAGCAGTATTAGCTAAAGTCTTTTAAAAAGTCTTACAGATTATCAAGATGTAATAAAAAATGGAACTATCTGACAAAAGTTACTAAGCAGTCATTAGTTCCAGTCAGTAGCAGCCTGTGACAGATTCCAAGTGCTGATGTAATGACTGCCAGTTTCATAATTATTGTCCATCTCATATGAAAGCCTGGCAGGCCCACTGTAATTCATGCTTCAGAAAGAAGAATGTTCTGTGGAGCCAGCCTCATGAACAAATACACCAGTTAAAGTGTGGATCAATAGTGGCAAGATGAGCTTCTCCAATTCACTCACAACTATACTTGAGTCAATAGACTCATGTAAATCAATAATTTGTTATATTCGTAACATTTATGGACTTTGATCTTTAATATAAACCTGGCATTAAAACAATATACATTTCTTTTCCTGTGTTCTACAGTAATATGATCAGGAATATGACAAAGGAAAAAATACTATTTTCCCTCTCATCTGTATAATAAGTAAAAACCAGGTGTTCATTAACCCCTTTTAGGTATCTTTTTCTGGTCACTGTCTTCATGAAAGGACTTAGAGAATTGTACATAAACAAAAAAAATTATGCTAGATGCACAAAGGGTAATCATTAATCATATGTAATTTTACATCTTTGTTACATACTTCTCCTAGACACTCCTATAGTATCCTATCTATATATCTATATATATATGTGTGTGTATGTGTGTGTGTATGTATGCCTGTATGTATGTATACATGTATATATGTGCATGCACATGTGTCTCACACACATATATACATACACACATATACAGGATACTATACATACACACACACACACATATGCATGTGTGTGTGTGTGTGTGTGTGTGTGTGTGTGTGTGTGTATATATATATATATATATATATATAAACTCAATACTTGCTACACTATAATTATGTGACGCTTACCTGTATCTTCTCCCAGAAAGTGAGCTCTTTGAAGTCACAGTCAATGTCTTTTAAATCTGTATCTTCAGGAGTGCCTGGCTGGCTCAGTTGGTAGAGGAAGAAACTCTTGATCTCAGGGTGATGGGTTCAAATCCCACACCAGATATAGAGCTTAGTTTTTAAAAAATCCTTATCCTCAGCACCTAGACCAATGTTTCAGTATAGTAAGCATTCAGTGAATGTTGTTAATGGATTTTATAGTTTCTCTCCATCATAAGATTGTTTCTGACACCTGATTCATACTTTCTAAGAGTCAACCTCTGGGGTTGTCCACTCCCAGTTCTGAAGGGAGGCATACTCTTAATAAAAAATGCTTTCCTAGCATACAGACAGACATTACATAAATATAATGTCTGTTATTTGCTTCAAGAAAATCCAATGGGGGTGTGCCTGGGTGGCTCAGTCAGTTAAGATCAAAGTTTGGAAGCTGAAATGGAAGGATGCACTGACTTTTTCTAGTTCAAAGGCAACATGTCCTTTTTAAAGCAAAAACTAATTTATTTCCAAAAACAAGATTTCTAAGAAGATTTTAGTGGCATGAGAAAATCTCAGGATATACTATTAAGCAAAAATAGTCAAGAAAATGTTCATTTCAAAAAAAAAAAGAAAATGTTCATTTCAAAGGGTTTCTGAATTTTATAAAAATTAAAATATACACTTATGTGTATATACACACATGTGTTCATGTATATAAGCATGTGTACATATACAAAAAAAACCTAGAAGGAAAATATCAAAATGTAAAATTCTGTTATGTATTTTATTATTTATATTTTCTATATTTACTATATGCTCTAATGCCCTATAATATGCAAATATGGCTTTTGTTTTTATAAAATTAAAATCAAACTGCTTGTTACATGAAGTGATCTTTATGTATAAAACAAAATAGTTGAAAATTTTAAGATGGCATATATTCAGGCTTAAGAAAAATCACACTGGGCTTTTACTAAGGACATTGTGTGTGACTTGCTAATAAAAAACTAAGAAAGAAATAACTGAGTATTCACATTTTTGCATCTCCATGTGTTCTTCGATCTTACAGGCTATAAATTCCTAACAGGAATCAATTGCTTTATTTATTTGACATATCCATTATATACCATTAGAGCATAACGTATTAAATAATAGTAATGAGAATAATTAAAACACAACAATTATATCCTTTCTGATATATTAATGAGTGGAACCATGATTAGCACCACGAATCTCTCAGATAACCCAGCTCTACTGGGAAAAGGAGAACAATTTGGCAAGTTAGCTAAATCAATTAATCATTTCCATCTGCTGCAGACCACGCACACTAAAATACTCTCCCAGCTTTACTTTAATGGAGAAAATGGAACTTTCATTCGGTGTTCATATCATATCAATAGAAAGAACATGCTGAATAAGGCCTTCAGAATGGACCACTTTGAGAGCCAATAAAAGGCCGGAAGCTGGAGAATTAAGAAGAGAAAACCTTATATGGAGTACTCGTACTTGGCAGCTACTGGTGATTTGATCAGGCTCAGGACAGAACATTCTTGTTTTACCTCTCTGGGTTTTCATAAAAATGATTTTTCCATTCCAACACTTACATATGCCTGTGCACGGCAGCGAGAATAGCATTCACTGACTCTCAATACATATGGTATGCATTCAATGACATCATTCACCAGTACGTTTGCCAAGTCGAACCTCTCCTATAGACCACCAAAACACAGTTTCACAGTCCCTCTGGGGCTAAAAGAGTAGTTCCAAAGCAACAGGTCAGTCCGGCAGAATGAAGAGGTTATTAATGTTTTATCCCATATAGTCCATACCCTCCCTATCCCCTAATAAATAAAAACCTTTGTAATCTTGTAATGTATTCAGCTTTTATTAACTCTTTCGCTGTTGTTTCGCATCGTGAAGTGAATGCAGGCTTGATGGCTCTTAGTGCGACAGTGCTCTGGCAGGTGCTGTTTACTGCTTTTTTATGCAAGAGATTACTGAGTGAATTTTTATTATGAAGACAGATGAAAATTACTAGGCGAGTTGTAAATCATAATTCGTGTAACTGATATTTTTAATTAATGATGATGAAATAAAAATCAAAGCAGCTTTTTTATCAGAGAAAAGCTTTCAATAATATTCTGATTTTCTAATTTAAACACCCCACTTAAAAGATTTTTAAATGATTATATAATGGATTCTATGATCTTTCAAGATAGTTAAAAATCTTGGTAATTATTTTCAAAGAGGTATTAAAGGCCCTTAATTATTCTGAAACCAGTGAAAGAATTGGAGGAAAAGGCAACATTACTCACATAAAATCATGGTTTTTTTCCATTGGTCTGTAATAATCAACCACACATGTAAGTATAGGAAAAGTAAAGTAGAAATATATTGCTGAAAGATTTCTGGTGGGGTCTTGCTTCATAGCGTACCTACTGAGGTAGTTCAGCAAACAGCAGAGTCCTTAGCACAAACTGTTCAGGCCTTTAAGGCAAATGTCAACAAACTAAGCTTTGAGCAACACAGTAGAGTTCAGAGTACAGCACCCTTTGTTGAAAGGCCTCAGCATCTCTTCATTTAGGCCTCCTCACATGAGGCAGGGACACAGGTTAGCTCCTATCCATAGTGTTTATGCAGTGGGGCCTGAAATCTTGCAAATTACAAAATATGTCAGGTATTTTTTTAATGTTTATTTATTTATTTTGAAGGGGGGTGGGCGAAGAGAGACCACGGTAGAGACAGAGAGAGGGAGAGAGAAAGTCCTAAGCAGGCTCAGCACTATCTGCACAGAACCCAATGTTGGGCTCATTCTCATAAACCATGAGATGGTGACCTGAGCCGAAATCAAGAGTCGGATGCTTAACTGACTGAGCCACTCAGGTGCCCCAAGTCAGATATTATATAACAAACTTATTATATCTTTTTTATAAAAATGGATGGTAACATATTTCTATTTACAAAAACATTTTCAGTGAATTCATGTGACTTGGAAAAGAGACTTTTTATTTTAACATAAATAGTAAGTGGATACAATGCTATGAATTTTCTGAGGCATGCTTATGTCTACTAGACATCGTGATGCTTAAGAATTATTTAAGCATTTCAAAAGAATTATTTAAAAGAAGTATTTAAGCATTTCTAAATCTATTTAGAAATTTAAGACACAACAGTGGTTCTGAAAAATCAATGATTAAAATGTGAAATATATGCCACGCTCCAGGATAACAGAATAGTTTTCATATGTCATCAGTAATATTCAGTACAACTCACTGCTCTGTAGCAAGTAGATAATACTCACTACAACCCATTTTATAGCTGAGGAACTTGGGTTCAGAGACAATAAATACCTTGCCCAGGGCTGCAGTTAGTAAGTGGTAGAGCTACATTTTCAGACCAAGTGTTTCTGACTCTAAAGCTTTCCTCTATACCAAACTGACCAAATTTAAAGAGACTGACTATAAAAGTCTAAAGCTCCAATTATCTAAGGACTAGTTAGTAGAAAAGATTGAGACGAGAACTACAGTTTCTGTAATATGGAGTAAAAAGATAAAAGTAGAAATCTTTTAGCATTCTTTGACAGCCAAACTAAGATCAAAGATAATTACTAACTGTTCAGTCAAAATATCAAACTATATGTAACCTAAACTCCCCAACTATCAGTATTTACTAGATGCCCCGATATAGTTCATTTCTAAAGTTCTGTCATTCTATTTGTTGTCCAATGTTGAGGACAATAGTCCCCTAAAACCAAGAGATAAAGCTGCCTTCCCAAAGGTAAAAATTAATGGGCCCTAAAAATTAAAACAATCAAGTATAAATAAGTGGCTAAAGAATGTCTTCCAATCAGCTTTTGCCCAAAGTAGAGCTTCAATAAAGACAAGGCATACCCAACAAAACTACCTATCTAAAGAGAAAAAGAAAACTTTCCACCAAAGATAGCCAAGTACCCACCCTCTCACCTCCCCTCCACCCCAAAAAGAATAAGAGACAGAGAACTCTAGGCAGAGCCTAGTGGAGACAGAATCAGAGCCAGCGAACTTCAGTTCCTAACTTCCAGTTAGGGCCAATATGTATATAAGCCAATGGTAAGGCTATCTTTGTGGTAAGGAAGCTCTTGTATACCCTTTAAGCTACATAATGTTTCAACCATCAGACTTCAAGAATTTAAGACCCTCCTTTCCCAACAGCCAGGTTAACCTAGAGTCCCACAGTTCATCCAACTGAAAAAACTTCATAAGGTCATTTAAATTTCTTAAATACACTTGTTAAATACTTTATTAAAGCAACAGTCTGACTCTTCTAATTAAAACTCGGAAGAAAATTCTTTCAACTCTTTCTTTCCCCAACACTGTTTCAATACTTCACAATATATTACATGTGAACTCATTCAAAATGACTACTGAGCAAATGTTCTTAAGTTTTTAGACAGAGGATTTTCAAACATTTATTAAGCATCTATAATGTACTTTACTATAAATAACAGATATTCTGCTGCCTCTCTTTACCTGGAGGCATTGCTAATACTGGGCAAAGATCAAGAAGTTGAGAATAAATAGAAGATATATTTTGCTTAGCAATTAATAGCAGAAGTCTTCAAATATTCCAATCATTGGCTTTTTCTGGCTTCAGCATGGAGATTTCAGATTCATGAAAATGAAGACTGCTACAGAGCTTCAGCATGGATTTCAGTGACTTGAGATGTTAAGTGGTTGGTTTATATGAACAGATAACTGTTCTAAGATCACAGATGACAGACATAAGTTTTTGAGAATTAGTAAGATTGAACAAGTTTAAACACTTAAACACAAACAACCAAACTGATGTTGAAGAAAAATGTCTGGCAGACTTCATCTCTCAATTAGGAAAGAAGGAAAAGGTCTCTAAACATTTGTGAATGATGTGATTTACTCTTTAGAGGCTGCTAGCCTCAAGACCTAAAAAATAAACATAATGGAAAAATTAAAGACCAGGCTATAGTCTATAGAAAAGAAGATTCAGTTCTTCTTGTCCTGTTAACTAACTGGCTATGTATTTTAGGCAAAGCACTTAATTAATTTCTCTGGACCTCAACTTCATTATTCATTAAATTTTTAAAAGCTACCCCCAAAACCAACTTGACAATAAACTACAAAAGAAAAAAAAAAAAAAAAAAGCTACCCTAGCTACCTACCCTCTAATGTCCTAAACTGGTATTCTTACTTTTTAGGAGAATTTCAACGTCATTGGTAATCTAGTCTCCTGAGAAATAGCAAATCGAAGATAGTTAACCAGAGAGGGAAGAGGAAAGTGCAATGAGAAGCAAACCATTGGTAATGGCATAAGTAGAAGCCAACCAAAATATTTTAACAATCCGGGATCCTCACAGGAATCTGGGGTCTGTTAGGAAAAGAGGAAAACAAACCTTCTCTCTATGGAGTATTTAATAGGCCTTAATTCTCTTCTGCCATTTCAGTATTGCTTTGGTCATTTTACTTAACTAGAGGGTGAAGAAAAACAGACAAGACAGAAGTAAAATTTATCACTTTCAAGTGTTGACAGTCAAAGCAAAACACAGAACTATTTGTGAGCCTATGTTCTATTTAGGACAAGTTAAAGAGAAAAAGAGAAAGTGTATTGAGTATGTCTGTAAGTTATATACTGCTTTATAGTTATAATACTTTATAATACTTTATTAGGCAATAAGACAAATTGATTTACACAAGAACCAATTTCTAGAGTTCCAAATGGGGGAAGGTAGGGAAAAAATACTGGGTTGGGGGTCATATGATCTGGGTTTGATATCTAATTCTACTCCAAAGCAACAAATGAAAGACAGAAGGCAAGTCATAGTCTTCTCAAGCTCAGCTCTTAATTGGAAAATTAAAGACGATAACGTTTATCCTCACAAAGTTGACAGGACCAAATGAATGTAAACCTTTCAAAGTGGTCAAAATGTTTCATAATTATATAACAGTTTTTCACAAACTAGTGTCTCATATACACATTTTATAAATCTCTAACTCCAATGCGTATCAGTAAAATTTTACCTCCTTACAGTGAATAACTGATATAAATATACATAGATATGAATAAACTAAAAAAGTTAGTATATTTCCCTAACCAGCACTGCTTAATGCACTCATTTACAAAAGCAGAGAGATTACTCAGTTAGGTCAAAACACTGATTTCAGGTACAGTGGAGTAGTTTGTTACAGACCAACTCTCCCATCAAAAATATTCCAAAAAATGCAAATATTTTTTTATATTTTTAAGTTTACTTATTTATTTTGATAGGGAGAGAGAACATGAGCAGAGGAGGGGCAGAGAAAGAGAGGGAGAGAGAAAGAATCCCAAGCAGGCTCCATACTGTCAACATAGAGCCCAATGAGGCGCTTGAACTCACAAACCAGGAGATCATAACCTGAGCCAAGAGTCAGACATTTCACCAACTGAGCCATCCAGGTGCCCCTCAAATATTTTTTTTTTCTTGTTTGTTTATTTTGGAGAGAGAGTGAGAGTGTGCAAGAGAGAGGGAGACAGAATCTGAACCAGGATCCAGGCTCTGACCTGTCAGCACAGAGTCCAGTGCGGGGTTCAAAATCATGAACCACGAGATCATGACCTGAGCAGAAGTCAGACACTTACCCAACTATGCCACTGAGGCACCCCTCAAATATTTTTTTAAATTTATTTATTTATTTAAGTAATCTCTACATCCAACAGGGGTCTCAAACTCATGACCCTGAGATCAAGAGTCACATGCTCCTCCAACTGAGCCAGCCAGCCATTACCAAATAATATATTTTTTAAACTGTTTAAAGGCATCAGAGAGAGCTGATAAAGCAACTAGGACTAGGCAATCCAAGATTCCACAGAGGAGAAAAAAGAGTGGAAAGGTGAGCAGATATTCGGCGGCCCTTCTTTCCCTAGAGGCATCGCTAATTCTGGGCAAAGGTCAAAAGACTGAGAATCCATTCAGGCTTCACTCCAGACAGAAGGTTGCTTCTGGAAAACAGAAACAAGCAGAGCTTTTGCTTGTCTCCTAGGACTAGTAAAACAAAATTAGAAACTTGAAGGGCCAAGATCCCAGAGAGGAGAGTGAGGTAGAGAACTAAACATACAGCCAGCTTTCCCCTTAAGACATTTGCCAAATAGTGCAGGACAAAAGGCTAGGCAGAAAGCCTTCAAAAAAAAAAACAAAAAAAAACAGGAAAAAGAGACAAGAATTAGAGTTCAGAACCTATCAGAGCAAGAAGCCCTGGTGAACACACACAGTGCTCTCAGTTGGAAGTTCTAGAAGGCTAGTCTTAGCTCAATTTGATTGGACTAAAATGAACAGGCCCACTGTATCTACCAAGCAGAGAAACAGAACCTCTCCAGGAAAAAAAAAAAATCATCTCTATGCAGTGTCCACCTTTCTATCAAAATTCACCAGATATGCCAGGAAAGACAAGGCAAACCACCAAGAGAAAAAACAAACAAGAAAATTATAGGTGATTCAGAAAACAGGGGCACCTGGGCAGCTCATTTGGTTAAGCAACCAACTCCTAATTTCAGTTCAGGTCATGATCTCATGGTCATGTCAGGCTCTGTGTGCTGAGGTTTCTCCCCCACCCCTCCACAACTTGGGCTCTCTCTCAAAAATCAAAAAATTTTTAAAAATTAATAATTAAAAAAAGAAAATCACAGATAATTCAGAAAATAAAGTTAGTAATTAAAAACTTTTAAAGTACCATGATTAATATGTATAATGGAGAAAATGGAAAATAGTGAAAAAAGGTTGAGAATTTCAGCTAAGAATTAAAATATACTAAAAATATAAAATTAATCAAACAGAAAACATCTGAAATTTGGATTCAGTAGATAAATTTAACACCGATTATGGATAAACCAGAAGAAGGCCAATACAAAATAATGAACTGAGGATGAGCAAGAGAAAAATATTTTAAAAAGAATGAAGTACTAATACATACTACCACATACATGAGCCTAATGAACTATCTAAATGGATGAAGCCAGGCACAAAAGACCAGATACTGTATGATTCTATATTTTTTTAAGATTTCATTTTGGGGGTTTCTGGGTGGCTCAGTCAATTAAGCATCTGACTCTTCATGTCAGATTGTGATCTCATAGAATCAAGCCCATGTTGGGCTCTGTGCTGAGCAGACAGCCTGCTTGGTATTCTCTAGCTCCCTCTCTATCTCTGCCTCTTGCCACCTCAAAATAAACAAACATTTTTTAAAAAATATTTTATTTTTAAGTAATCTCTACACCCAACATGGGCCTTAAACTCATAACCCCAAGATCAAGAGTCGCACACTCTACCAATTGAGCTAACTAAACACTCCTGTATGATTCTATTTATAGGAAGTATCCAGAATAGGAAAATCTACAGGGAAAGAAAGTAGATTAGTAATTGCCAGAGGCTGGGAGGTTGAGGGGGCTAGGGAAAGTGGGTAGTGATTGCTAATGAGTAGAAGATTTATTTTTTTTCATGGCTAAAAAATGTTCTTGGAATTAGACAGTAGTGATGCATGGATAACTATGTGAATATATTAAAAGCTACTGAATTATATTCTTTAAAAAGATATATAAAATGGTATGTAGATTATATCTCAATAAACCTGCTATTGAAAATAAATGGAACAAAACCCAATATGTGACCTACAACATACACACTTTAAATATAAAGTTACAGAAAGATCAAAAGTATAAGAATAGAAAAAGATATAACATGTAAACACATATCAAAGGAAGGCTGGTATAGCAAAAGTATCAGACTTTAACAAAAGTAGCATAACCAGAGATAGAGACATTTGATAGCAACAATTTCAGCTCAGGTGATGATCTCACAGTTCGTGTGTTCAAGCCCCACACCAGGCTCTGTGCTGACAGCTCAGAGACTGAAGCCCGCTTCAGATTCTGTGTCACCCCCTCTCTGCCCCTTCCCCCCTTCTCTCTCTCCCAAAAATAAACATTTAAAAAATTCAAATATATACATATACTCTTTCATATGATAAACTGGGTTATTATTGAATAAATATACACTTCTTTCTGCATTTCACTAAAGGTATTCTCCCCTACTCTTTTTAATGTTGGGCTTGGCCATGTTACTTCCATCAGCCAATGGAGTCTCAGTGAGCATGATACGAGAGGTCTTAAATGTGCTACACAATTTAGATTGAATCTTGTGCTCATTGATCTACCATAAGAAGAGAATGTCCCAGACAGTCTCACCCCATCATCAGGGGATAAAAAATAATAACACATGAAATGGACGTAAACTCAACCTGCAGTCTGAAGCAGAACTACAAAGTCAACCCCAGACCCACAAGTAAAAAAATAAATGCTTATTGTTATATGCCACACAGATTTCTAAGGTTTTTTTTTTCCTCATGCTGCAAAAGCAGACTAATACAATCCAATAATATATCAAAATATATAATGCAAAAATTGACAAAACTAACAGAGGAAAGTCTGACAAATCCACATTTACTTAGAAAACCTCAAATACTTCTTTTAATGGCTGATAGAGAAAGCAGACAGAAAATCTACAAGAGCACTGAGGAACTGAATATCCAATTGGATTTGAAATAGCAAATCATTATTTCTCCTTGGTTAATAATAAAATCTGAATAATGTGAACAGAAAAGATTGCAGCAGAAGGTATTATTTGTCATGTTCTGACAAACCAGGGTAAAACTCAAGTCCTACATATAGTTGACTCTTAGCTTGAGGTTTAGCTTTAGAAAACATGCCCTTCAATGTCTCCTTCCCAGGTTTGGGATAAAGTCTGGTACAATACTTAAGCATGTAAACTACTAAATATCACCCCATTTCTCTGCTTCCATTCACAGCTATGCTTCCTCCAAGACACTGTCCCCCAACTTGGCTAACCCCCAACTTTCTCCAAACCCCCTTCACTCTTCTTCTCATATAAATATAGTGTCTGGCAGCACCGTCCACTGACACCACCTACCAAAGCCAAGAATATCTTCATGTCGGTAAATGCAATGGTCACTTCTCTGAAATCATCTTTCTCAACTTTTCACTTGCCTTCTCAATGGCACATCCAACTGTGACCCTTTATTGAAATGGCAGTCTTTCCCAGCTTTGATGACATAGTACTCTTTCACTGCTGCTTCTCTTGCCCTGGCAGTTCCTTTTCAGTTTCCTTTGCTAACTCTTCAGCTCAAGCTCTAAATGCAGGAGACTAACAGGATTCAGTACAAAGCCCTCTTCTCTTAAACTACACATGATCCATAGTGATCTCATACTATTCTAAGGCTTTAAAAGCCACTTACATGCTAATAATTCCTAATTTTTATCTGTAGCCCTGACCTCCTCTCTGAGCTGCAGATTCAAATATCCAACTGCCTATTTGGTATTTCCCCTTGAGTTTACCCAAGGGTCTCAAATTTAACACGTCCTAAACAGAACTCTTGATTTCATTCCTCTCCTGTACTACTCTGTCCCTCCCTAAAGTCACAGAAAAACCAGACACCTCAAAGTTATCTTCACTTTCCTTTTCTTTTTAAATTATTGCCATGTGCTATTGACTACTTTTACTTCAATCTGTAAATTTCTTTCAGTATATATGTATTTTTTTAATGTTATTAAGTTTTTTATTTTAACTCCAGCATAGTTAATATACAGTGTTAGTTTCAGGTGCACAATACAGTGATTCAACAGTTCCATATAGACTCAGTACTCAACATGATAAGTGCCCTCCTTAATTCCCATCACCTAATTTTACCCATCCCCTACCCACCTTCCCTCTGGTAACCATCAGTTTGTTCCCTATAGTTAAGAGTCTGTTTCTTGATTTGTCTCTTTTTTCCTTTGTTCATTTTTTTCTTTCTTAAATTCTACATATGAGTGAAATCATATAGTATTTGTCTTTCTCTTACCAGTTTATTTCACTTAGCATTATTGTCTCTAGCTCCATGTTGTTGAGAATGGCAATATTTCATTGTTTTACAGCTGAATGATATTCCAATCATATATATACACATATAAAATGCTTCCACATTTGGCTGTTATAAATAATACTGCTATAAACATAGGGATGAATGTATCCCTTTGAATTAGTGTTTTCATATTCTTTTGGTAAATACCCAGTAGTGCAATTTCTAGTCAGGCAAATCTTTTTCTTAACTTTCTGAGGAACCTCTACACTGTTTTCCACAGTGGCTGCACCAGTTTGCATTCCCACCAACAGTGTACAAGGGTTCCTTTTTTTCCACATCCTTGCCAACACTTGCTGTTTCTTGCATTTCTGGTTTTAGCCATTCTGACAGGTGTCATCTTTGACTCTTTCTTTGCCCCTGTACCACATTTCATTAGCAAGTTCCATCAGTGCTATCTCCAAAATTGGTCTCCTAGATGTCCACTTCCTTCCAACTGCCACTACCAAAGTCCAAGATATCACCACATTTCACTTAGGCACCGGAGTAGACTCATATCTCCCATTTTCACTTTTGTCCCCTCATCCTCTATTCTCCTCCCAGCTTCCAGAGTGACCTTTTTAAAATGCAATTCAGGTCGGGGCACCCGGGTGGTTCAGTCAGTTAAGCATCTGACTTCGGCTCAGGTCATGATCTCACGGTTCATGGGTTCGAGCCCCGCATCAGATTCTGTGCTGACAGCTCAGAGACTGAAGCCTGTTTCAAATTCTGTGTCTCCCTTTCTCTTTGCCCCTCCCTTGTTCACACTCTCTCTCAAAAATAAAAAAACAAGGGTGACTGGGTGGCTCAGTTGGTTAAGCGTCCAACTTCAGCTCAGGTCATGATCTCACGGTTTGTGGGTTCAAGCCCCGTGTCAGGCTCTGTGCTGACAGCTCAGAGCCTGGAGCCTGTCTTCAGATCCTGTGACTCCTTCTATCTTTGACCCTCCCCTGCTCATGCTGTCTCTCTCTCCCTCAAAAATAAATTTTAAAAAACATTTTTTAATAAAAAATAAGCATTAAAAAAATTAAAATGAAATTCAGGTCATGCCACTTCTCTAATTAAACCCATCAAATGGCTTCCTACTGTGTTAAAATAAAGCTTCTACATGTTGTGGCCCCTGCCCACCTGCCCAATCTCATCTCCTACCACTCCGCGCCTCAAGCACTAAACTGCAACCTGGAGCTCCTGTCAGTAAACACACAGAACACAAAGAATTTCTCTTACCTCAAAGAATTCACACTCCAGACTCTTCACAAAACTAAATGCTTCTTAGCGTACAGGTCTCATATGAAAGTTATCTTCTCCGGAATGCTTCCCTATCCACCATATATAAATCAGGTCTCTCCTATTATTCCCTAATACTATATATTTACCACTTAGCATTTATCACAATATATATTATTTTACTTATTGTCTTTCTTCTCAACCAGTATATAAATATGAAAATTCTGTAATCACAGATTCTGTTTTTTCACTGTCAGATCACCAATGCCTAAAAGAATATCAAAAGCAAAGCAATATGAAGCTGGTAAGTGTCATTAGAAGGAGACCAAAGGTCCCTGTTCTCAGGTATTTAGGATGTTAACTTTAAAATAAATAATTCAGTTAACCTCGTGACAGATTTACACTATAACTCTAATGAGGACAGGCAATTCTAAAATCCAAAGAGGAGACAATTTGGAAACTCTGAGGTCTTCCCACTGTGTTTACACCAAGAGACCTCATAGGCGAATCTTAGTATGGTTTTTTCCACCCTTTGATTGGCTCCATGCCTTGGAAGCCAGGTTATCTGAGTATTTACTATTACAAACAGAAATCTTTCAGTAAAAAGGGTGTGAGCCCACTCTAAAAGAAAACTCCACAACCTGAATGAATCATCACGGCCCCCATCACCGGGATCACCCTTAAGACACTCTTCCAGACAGCACAGATCAACAACACTCGGCCTGGGTAGCCACAGAGTGGCTTCGGCACTGCAGTTGGCTCTGCTCTCTCAAGGCTCTCAAAGGCAAGGCAGGGCAGTGGGGACAAGGAGGGAAATATCTGAGTCTTCTCCGTGCTCAGCACTTTCCATGTGCTGTCACATCCAGCTTTGAAAGAGCCCAATGAGTCAGCTGCATCATTACTCCCATGTTTATAAGCAAGGTCACAGACCCTCAGAAAGATTAGATGATTTACTCATGGTCACTCAGCTAACAAAGAAAATAGCAGAGCCACAGTTCAATGCCAAGCCCATTGCTGAACTGACTGTATTCTTCAGAAACCTAAAGGAGGCACAAATATGATCTAAGGCAAGTCCTAGCTGAAGCCCTTGCAAAGTATCCTCTATAACCTTCCAGTAGGCCCTCCATCTAATTTGTTTTATCCAAAAGACAGAAACAACACTCTAATTCCCAAACTAATATGAAAACCACTTGCAAAGAGGCAGTGGTGGAGAAGAAAACCCAACCACAAACATGGTGCATCTTCTTGCAGTATCAATTTTGCTCATTGGAAAGTAACCTGAATCATCTATTATTAAATACAACATGTTATGAAGTAAAATGCAAAATTCATATGCATCACTAAGTTTAAAAAAAGAGTTCACTCACACCAGCCCGCTCTGGACAAACTTAACAAGAAGCAGTAATAAACTGTCTTTAGGGATACACTGATAGAAAAATTTAAGAAATGCTTAAGCAATTTATCCTAGGTTAAGTAATAATTTAGGTAATGTGAGGAAAAAAGAACAATGGTTTTTAAATTTTTATAATTTTCTCATCAGAAAAGTAGAGAATTAAAAAGGCTGGTGATGAATAAACAAATTGGAAAACTAAGGAACAAGATAGAAGTGTAAGTTTCTAAGCAAACAAAATCACAAAGAATTGGACAAGTTGCCTTTAACTGAAAGTCATAAAATGCAAATTACGCAAAAAACCATATTAATAATTATTTAACAAGGAATGAGATAATGATGATTTTGCCCCTCCATTTTTCATTTATTTCTGTTCCTTATAATTTACCAAAGCCTGAAGTCTGTTGAGTCTCAAGAGAAGGGGAATTACTCAGCCAAATATTATTTATATGGCAGTCTCCCTATGCCTTTTGGAAACTTCTATCAATAAAAACTTTCAAGCCTGCAATACTATGTGGCAGGGAACTATGGAGACTAATCATAACCTATTATATCAGAATCTAGATTAAGATAAATCAGTCATTCTAGCTTCATTAGTAAGTCACTTCCTTAAAGGACCTGCTTTCGGAAAATAAAAAGCTAATGATGCCATTATTTAATAGTTTTTTGTCCTCTCTTATCAATCTATGCAGTCATTGCTGAGTACTTGTTTGCACTTTCAAAATACATCACAACAGGGCAGCTTTGAAGGTGAGAGCTTCAAGCTTGAGAACAGCCGATCGTTCATACAAAATTTTTCTCTGTATTAATGAATTTTTTTTCCTTTTCAAAAATATAATTATTTCCCTTAGGCTTCCTTATCCTCACCAAAAGATACTCCTTACTTGAAAAGCTTTCCCCTACCACCTGCCATACTGCCTGAAATACCCTCTACTGAAGTTACTTCTTGGTGGAAGCATAATTTTCAGAAAGATCCTTTTAATTAAAAAAAATACATAATTGGTGGAGTGCCTGGGTGGCTCAGTCGGTTGAGCATCCAACTTTGGCTTAGGCCATGATCTCACAGCTCCTGAGTTCAGGCCCCGCGTCTGAACTGTCAGCACAGAGCCTGGATTCTGTGTCTCCCTCTCTCTCTGCTCCTCCCCGTTCACACTTTTTCTCTCTCTCAAAAACAAATAAACATTTTTTAAAATTTTTATTAAAAATTTTTATAAAAAAGAAAATATATAATTGGTGAGTTTTAACCTGTTAAGTCAAGGGTATCTTTTCACTTGCGTGGCTCAGTCAGTTGTGTCCCTCTCTTGATCTCAGCTCAGGTCATAATCTCAGGTTTTTGAGATTGAGCCCCATTTTGAGCCCCGCATCAGACTCAGCACAGCCTGCTTGGGTTCTCTCTCTGCCTCTCTCTGGCTCAGTGCAGGTACCCTGCCTCTGTCTCTCAAAATAAACAAACTTCAAAAAAAAAAAAAAAAAAAAGCCAACATCTTTTCAAATACAAGCATTGATTTATCACTTACTAGGTGCTAGCACTGAGCTAAACATTACATTCATTTCCACATGTAACCTCACAGGAAACCCATGAGATAAATGTTATTATTTCCCTTTAGAGAGGTAGAAACTGAGGCTCAGATAAATTAGGTAATTCGTTCAGAGTCACATCTATAAGTAGTAAAGCAGTAAACTGAAGCCTGATCTGCCAGAACCCAAACAGCTAACATCTTAAAAAGTAGGAACCTAAATAAATCCAATAGAAAACAAGTATATTTTAACGGTACTAACAGTAATAGCAGAAGCAACACCAAGGATTTTTAGGAGGGGCTTAGTAAATGCCAACAATTTTACTTTGATTATCTCATATATTCCCTCCTTCTTTTACCTTTCCCACTTTTCCTTTCCGGTCTTCAAATCTACATGAAGGAAAAATAGTACTTAGTATAACACCTGGAAGGGGAATAGTGTGAAAAAGCAGATTCTGAATAATTCATAGTTTTATCAAAAACCACCCTTATTAAAAACTATTTTTAATACAGTCTGTTTGAAATTTTAAAAAGTCATTTTTAAAGGGGGGAATGAATGAACATGAATAAGTAATTTACCCTCAAATTAATAGTAGCCAGTAAATATATGCAAAATGTTACCCTCCCTAGGAATCATATGAATGCAAATTGACAAAGAAACCATTCTTCACCTACAAAAAATACAAAGTTTTTTTAAATTATAACTTGCAGCACTGGCAAAGGCACAGTGAAAATGATGCTTTTGATGAGAATATAAATTAATAAACCTTTTTGGAGGGCAATTTGGAATTACATATCATTGACTACAAAAATCATAGCACTCTTTAATTATAATCATAATGTGGGAATTTATACTAAGGAATAATCATGGGCATGCATTATTTTAATGTTGAAAATTAGAAGCTATCTGTAGGACCCCAAATAGAAAAATAGTTAAATAAATAAATCATAATAAAATTATAATATCTGCATGTAATAAAATAGTATTTAATTATTCCAAGTCACATTTTTCAAAACTTTCTAAAACAATGAAAAGTTGTTCAGGACATATTAGATGGAAAAAATGTTTATTAGACTTATGGTGAGGGCTTAAATTACTTGTAACTTTTCTTTATACTTAATGTATCTTTAAAATGTTCACAACTAAAACATTCTGGTCATTAAAAAAATACTTTCATCCAACATTTTGTTTTTACTAATTACACTCTAGCATATATCTTTCAGGCAGAAATTCATTGACATATTTTTTAGATGAACTTAGATTAAAAGTAGGATCACTCTGAGGAAAGGGAAAATTTTTTTTAACTCAGACATTTCTTCTTTTACAAATAATTTTATTTAACTTCTGATTATATTCCATGAGGTTTCCAACAAAAAGGACATAAATACTACAAATGAAGTCTGTGCAGATGTCATGAATGTAACATATCCTAAATATTAATTAAAACACATGGGAATGTGAAAATAAATATGGAAATGAACAAAATACATTTTTAAGAAGAATTAACTGACCTATTATAAACCTAACAGTATTCTTTACTTAATAACTACATAGTACAGTACTTATAAATATTTGCATGGCTTTCTAGATTGAAATAAATCCAATTTAGAAAACACCTGAGAATCTACTATGCTCCCTGAAAGAATTCATCACAACAAAAAGAGATGGCACACCATTTTTGCACTTAAGAGGCTGACATGTTTTTGACTTCTTATATCAACGCTATGATCAAATTTGTGCTTATACAGACATCTGTAAGTGTAGGACATGCACTGTGGAACATCTGTACTCCAATACTAGCTGTGCCATATGATCTTAGTAAAATAAGGACCTTTCTGAGCTTCAATATCCTTATCTGAAAAACTACCAGAGGGGTGCCTAGATGGATCAGTCCAACTTCAGTCTGACGGAGTGGAAGTATCTGACTTCATGTTCTCGCAGTTCATGGGTTCAAGCCCTGTGTTGGACTCTGCTGACAGCTCAGAGCCTGGAGCCTGCTTCAGATTCTGTGTCTCCCTCTCTCTGCCCCGCCCCACTCAGCCCAGTGTCTCCCCCTCAAATATAAAACATTTAAAAAAAATTTTTAACTACTAGAGATAACTACCTAATTTTTTTTGTTTTTATGTTTTTTATTTTTTATTTTTATTTATTTTTAAATCGTTTATTGTCAAATTGGTTTCTATACAACACCCAGTGCTCTTCCCCCCAAGTGCCCTCCTCCATCACCACCACCTCCTTTTCCCCCCTCCCCCTTCCCCTTCAACTCTCAGTTCATTTTCAGCATTCGATAGTCTCTCAAGTTTTGCATCCCTCTCTCTCCCCAACAACTACCTAATATTGAGGTTGAAATAAAATAACATACTTCATTTCATTCATGGTAAATGTTCAATATATGCTGGATATAATTACTCTAACAAATATCTTTCACAGCTTTAAATTTCCTTCTGTAAAAAAGTGCAGGTTCTACCTCCAATAATGGCAGAGGGGCTTATATAGGCCCTCCCAAAATAAATGTCATAAATGATGAACAAACTGTAAAAAATAACTTTTAAAGGAAAGTAACAACCAAAATCAGGCAGAAGCTGTAAAGGAGTCAACCCCTAAAGCAGAGAAATGCAGCTAGCAAAAACTGTGTATGTATGTGTGTATGGCTTTTTGTCTGAGACCACTCCTCATCCACACAGTGCAGGGCAGCTCAGACTCAAACACAAAGCATCTTACTGACCTGAGAATTAGACGATGGATTTGTCCATTATTAATTTATTGTCTCTCAGTCTCAAATTCACCCTTCAATGCCTACTCTGCAATAACGGATGGAAGTTTCCCTTACAGTCAACCTGATATTGAGCTTTCTTGGTGAAGACACTAGAGAACCAGTGTAGGAAGAAAGAGTTCTCCTGATTGATTTCTTCTGGCTGCTGCATCGGGGATCAGTGGTCTCAGGACATCTGGTGGCGCTCTGAGAACATACAGTCCCTTAGCAAATTCATAGCTCCTGACTCATCCTGGGGATTCCCTTTCTGCAGCCCTCTCAACACAGATGCTGCACACTCTAGGCCCAGAATGATGCCTCAATTTCTGTTTGCTCCTTCCCCTGGAGCTTCCTGCAATGCTCCCAATGCCATATCCCTACCACTGTGGACACCACATACTCCAGGCTTCTTGCATGATTGGTGCCACAGATTGTCTGCACTGACTGGTCACCAGACTGAGGTGACCAGTGCAAGGCTTGCTTGTGCCCAAGACTTGCTTGAGGCTTGTTATACATTGCAGACCAGCTCTAGCCCAGGCAAACCAGAAACCCTACCATCCAATAGACTACAACTACATCTTGTCCAACAAGGTCCCCAGTCCTGAGGAAGGGACACCCTTCCAGGTTTGTCCTTTCCTGGGTACTCTCCCTGAACATTAGGGTACTCTAGAGAATTCTCTGAACTCTTACAGATACACTTTTATCATAGCTTAATAGTTCTTTACACTAAATTTCCCATGTTGAAATCACTGTCTCCCAACTGGACCGAGAATGATATAGGATTATTACAGGACATGGTCCCAGGAAAGAGATTTCTAAATATGGGATTCTGGGATTGCTGTTTGGGTCCTTGGGTTTAAAGGAAGAATGAGCTCCTTGCCAATGGGAAATGGGATGATAATGACCCTATGGCATGCAGTAACATCACAGTTAATCAAAATATCACCTGTAGTTGTTTATAATAAAGTAACAACTGAAGCAAATGGCTTGGTGGATTCCAGAATTTTGATGACTACAAGGACTGTGATGTGCATTTCAGTGCCCACAGAGAGAAAAATGACAAACTCAGCTTACATCATGGTCTGAGCTTCCATGACAGCCCTAGAAAAATATTTTATTTCTTATAGACACATGGCAGATCTTGCTAAAAATCAAACATACTTCAGGTTGCTGAATTACAACAACAGTTAAATTCATAGTCTCACCAAAAGTGTTTCATCTGAAATTTAGGACACTGATTGGGAAAGAATGGGACACTGAAACTTGAAATAGGAAGATTTCATACAAGAAATAATAAGGCTATTGTCAAATCATTGTTTTATACCTGAAGTTAATGTAATATTCTATGTCAGCTATACTTCAATTAAAAAAAAACTGTTTAAAGAAAAGAGGCCAAGAGCACCTGGGTGGCTCTATCGGTTGGGCATCCGATTCTTGATTTAGGCTGACAGCACAAGGCCTGCTTGGGATTCTCTCTCTCTCTTTCTCTCTGCCCCTCCCATGCTTGTGACTGCACACACTCTTGCACAGTCTGTCTCTCAAAACAAATAAACATTTTTTAAAAATAAAGGAGACCAGAAAACAAAAAAAATATTTTAAATGTTGAAAGAAAAATTGTCTAGAATTCTGTGTCCAAAAAAATATTCCTCAAAAATTAAGGCAAAATAATTTCTGGAAAAGTAATAAAACTGAAATCTCTATGAAAATTCTAAAGAAAAATTTTCAAGCTGAATTGATAACTGCAAGAAAACTCAGATCTTTGGGAAAGAATGAAAAGCAGAAAATATGGTAAATTTGTGAGTCAATATGAAAAGCATGCCATTTTGGGCACCTGGGTGGCTCAGTTGGTTAAGCATCTGACTTCGGCTTAGGTTGTGATCTCACAGTTCATGAGCTCAAGTCCCACTTCAGGTGAGCATGAGCCCCGCTTTGAATAAGCCCGGCTTCTCTCTCGCTCTCTCTCTCGCTCTCTCTCTCGCTCTCGCTCTTCCTTCCTCCCTCCTTCTGCCAGTTGTGGGATTCTCTCTCTCTCTTTCTCTCCTTCTCGTTCTCCACTCCTTGCTCACTTATACCCTCTCTCTCAAAAAAAATAAACATAAAAACATATCCTTTCTTCTCTTAATTTTTAAAGGACACATGACTGTTTTAAGCAAAAATCAAAACACTATATTATAGGGTTTATTACTGTATGGTGCAAGATCACAAATATCACAAAGGATGGGGATATAGTAAACAGAATTAAACTGTGATAAAGTTCTCACTTTCTACATGAATCGGTACATTACCTCTCAGATTATTAAGAATAAATATTATAATCCCTAAAGTAGCATATTAAACATTGTAAAGAAGTTGGCTTAAAAAAGTCAATATAAAAAAGAAAAGATTAATTTGGTCTGCTCTATAGTTTTCATTGAATAAATAGCTTTAAGGTTCTTAGTAAGTTAAAATGTTAAGATTTTACTTGATAGTAAATTAAGATTAAATTCATTGGCTGTCTAACAAGTTAAAACTAAAACAAAAGACAACTAGTTAACATATTGGTATAAGATAAGGCCTGTAGATGTCTGTGCTTTTTAACTTGTGGCAAAACAACTAGGGATATTTAACTTTAAAAAAAAAAAAAAAGTCAATATAGGTGAGGCGATTGGGTGGTTCGGTTGGTTAGTCTTCCAACTCAATTTTCGCTCAGGTCATGATCTCACGGTTGCGAGATTGAGCCCCACAATGGGCTCCGTGCTGGGAATAAAGCCTGCTTAAGATTTTCTCTCTCCCTCTGCCCTCCTCCCCCAGTGAGCCTGTGCTCACTCACACTCTCTTTCTTTCTCAAAAAACAAAAAAACAAAAAGTCTATGTAAGAATGAAATGGAATAAAGTTCATGTCATAATTCTGTGATGTTTTAACATGTAAAAATATTTTGATTTACACTTTACTGATACATGTAAATTTTATTTGCTTTTTAATCTCTGAAATACCCTTTATGCTTTGACTTTTTGGTTTCATTTTCTTTTTTTTTTTAACTTTTCTTTTTTTTATGTTTAATTATTCTTGAAACAGAGAGAAACAGTGTGTGAACAAAAAAGGGGCAGAAAGAGAGGGAGACACAGAATCTGAAACAGGCTCCAGGCTCTGAGCTGTCAGCACAGAGCCTGACGCGGGGCTCAAACCCACAAACTGTGAGATCATGACCTGAGTGGAAGTCAGATGCTTAACTGACTGAGCCACCCAGGTGCCCCTTTTGGTTTCATTTTCAAACAGACTACTTTAAAGAGAATAGTTTGACTACAACTGAAGTACCCATAGAAATAAAAGTGAAACACATAAATAAGCAAGGAGATACATAAGTTTAAGAATACCAACAATATGTAATCAATTAATAAAGATGGAAGCTTACATTTTTTTAAATTTCAATAAATCAAAAGGACAGAGCTACTTCCTTAACATCATAGAGACATATGTATATATAGATATCCCAACCTAAAACCCAGCATTTTATTCAATGAGGAAACTTCAGAACTCCAAAGTCAACATTATTCTAAAAGTAACAGTTCATACAATTAGGTAAGATAGTAAAAGTTTAAAATTTGGGAAGAAGAAAATAGTTATATTAAAAAAATAAGGTTGAATTCTTGGAAAATGCAAAGAAATTAACTAGAAAACTTTTTTTAAAAACAATAAAACATAAAAAATTAACAATTTTCAAATATATAAGCAGTATCTAAATTAAAAAACATAAAGAGTGAAGTTATTCTATTTATAGGAGTAACAAAGAAAGGTGAATGACCTAAGAATCAAATTAACAACAAAAGTACAAGATCTACATGATGAAATGTCTTTAAACTACTAAGGATGAAATAAATGCTATGGTCTATCCTCTCATGGACAAAAAGATTCAATGACATAAAGATGTCAATTTTGATCTACAATTTTATTGGGGTTTTTTGGTAGTTTATGGTTTTATTAACACAAAAATGATGCGCACATGAACGGTCTATTCATTTTCTTTGCTGTGCACCCTGGCATTGGGATTCATGACTCTGATGGCCAGCTGGGCTGCTCTCTCCACAATGGCTTTATGGTTCTTGGAGGAGACATCGTGAGCAATCTCTGCACAGTAAGATTTGTTGCATGTCAGCAGCACTTCAAGCTCCTTGACGTGTGGACTAGGAACTTCCGGAAGCCACTGGGCAGCATGTGCTTTGTTTTCTTGTTGTTCCTGTAACCAATGTTGGGCATCAAGATCTGGCCCCTGAATCTTCTGCGCACCCTACTGTCAATGCCTCTGAGTTTCCGCCAGTTGAGCTTAATTTTGACATATCAGTCTGACTGGTGCCAGATGAACTTCTTGGTCCTCTTTTTAATGATCTTGGGCTTCACCAGAGGTCTGAGGGCAGTCATGATACCAAGTAACAGATGGCTGCCACCTTGGCAGACAGCTCCGAGGAAGAGCTAATTTTATTGTTTTATAAATGTAAGGTAATCTCAAAAAAATACCAACAGACTTTCTTAACTAGGCAACTTGATTCTAAAATCAACAAAAAAAAATTGTGAGTAAAACTGGGAAGATATTCAAAAACATAAGTAATGAGGAATACCAGTCCAACTGAGATAATAAACTTTAGTTTTATATTTTATATTATAATGCCACAATAATTATAAGCATGGTGATATGAATATACAGACACATCAACAAAAAATGAGACTCCAGAGACAAGTCAAATATACATAAAAATTTAGAATATGATAAAGATAAAATTGTGTTTAGTGGGAAAAGGATAGATGGAGAGCCACTTTGAAAAAAAAATCTTCTCATACCAAAATGAATTGTGGGTTAATTAAAAATTTAAATATAAAAATGAGCATTTTAGAAATCTTAGAGTAGGGAAGGTCTTTTTAGGAATGGTTAAAAGACTCAGAAACAAAATACTGAAAGATCAAAATACATAAAAACTAAAATTTTATAGGTGGTAAAACCAAGTAAATAACAAACAAAAGTCAAAAACAAATCATAATCTAAGATAAATACAAAAGCTACAAGTAAATTATACAGTATAGCCCTGAATATGACAGCAAGAGCTTGAAAATAATCCATTAATGGAGGACTGTTAAATTATAATACATTCAGGTATTCAATATAAAGCTGCTGAGGGGAGCCTGGGCGGCATAGGGTTAAACATCAACTCTTGATTTCAGCTCAGGGCATGATCTCATGGTTTGTGAGTTCGAGCCCTGCCTCAGGCTCTATGCTGACAATGCGGAGCCTGCTTGGGATTCTCTCTCTCCCTCTGTCTGCCTTCCCCTGACCTTGTGCATGCTCTCTCTGTCTCTGTCGCTCACTCACTCTCTCTTTCTCTCTCAAAAACAAATAAACATTTTTTTAAAAAGCAGCTGATAGGTAGTTCTCTATAAACAGATATGGGAAAAAATTTTAAATACATAAAGAAAACATGGGATACAACGATGTAGGCAAAAGATAGTATGTGCATATGCACATAATTTTAATACATATAGAGGTATATTCTTATATGTATAGGCTATTTGTGCTAGCACAAACAAGAAACTGGTTAAGGATTATTACTTTTAGGAAGGGGCTCTAGAGATAGAGTCTAGAGTCTAAAGACATTTTAAACTAGAATAATCAAATTGGGGAGGGATAATAAGGTGATAGACTTATATTTCTATAAATTCCTTTTAGCTCATTTCATATTTAGAACTATGTGCATGTTTTACATAATTAAAAGTTAATACTTTTAAAGATTTGGGTGATAGTCTTTAACAGAAATTAAGAACGAATATCCATTTATGCAGTTGCGCCTCTCTGCAGGTTATTTCTAATTGAGACACTATGCAAACTCACAGATATCAAAATAGCATTTTACCATATAGTTTGGATGTGCAATATTCATGAATGAATGCCCTTTGTATAACATCCAATACTCTAAAACTGTATTCATCCTTGATTTATTATTTAACTAGATCAAATAAGGAACAAACTTTGCCAGAGCCAGAAGCCAGATCCTTCACTTTTAAACAATGTTTAACTGGCTTCAAAGCTTGGAATTCATCCTGCAGGACCTTTATAGATACAATATAAAATGACAGAATTTTACAACTGAAAAACTTAAGATCTTAGGTCAGTCTAATATGCTCCTTTCATTTGATACAAGAAGAAATGGATATTTTACTAGTTTCAATATGTCTAAAGACATGTACAACAAATTAATGGCAAAATGAGACTGAATCTTTCCAAATCCAATCTCCATTCCATATGACATGCTGTATCATTCCACCCTCCTAACATTACCATAAAACAAGCAGAGACTAGTTAAAAGACAGTAAGAAAAGATCAGACTACCTTCACAGACTTTCATTCAAAACGAATCTTTGACAGACTTAGATGTTCTTTACCACATCCTCACAAGTGTTATGAACTCCATTAAAACCAGTGGTGACTTCCAGCCACAATGAAGTAATAGAGAGCACATTTATGCTCTGCCACAACTAGAAAACTGAACAAAGTGTATGAACCAACTGTTTTCAGGCACTGAACAACAGGGAACACAAAACCGTGCTGCCTCAACAAAGGGGAAAAACTCAGACGAGTCCTATTATGGGCCCCACTTTCAGCCTTTCAGGACCTTCTACCTCGTAGGAATATTCTGGACAGAGAGCACAGAGGGAAATCCAAAACAAAGAACAAAGGTCTTGCTGAGTAGAAGTCAGAGGTCAGGTTCAAGACTAAGGCAGCTGAAGGTGGAAAGCAGACTCCCAAAAAGGAGGAAGCTACACAGATCTATAAATAACTACCTGCTAGAACACAGCCAAAGTACTTTTTTAAGGAAGACAACAAAATCCAAACAAAGGAAAACATTAGCAATGCCCATAATCCAATAAAAAATGCCAGAAATGTTAAAAAGTAAGGAGACTGTGAAACATAACCAAGAAAAAAAATCAATAAACATAACCAAAGTGACAGAAATTATGAAATTAGCAGACAATAAAATTTATTTTTTTTATTAAAAAAAATTTTTTAATGTTTTATTTATTTTTGATACAGAAACAGACAGAGCATGAGAGGCAGAGAGAGAAGGAGACAGAACCGGAAGCGGGCTCCAGGCTCTGAGCTAGCTATCGGCACAGAGCCTGACGCGGGGCTCGAACCCACGAACGTGAGATCTGACCTGAGCCGAAGCCGGAGACTTAACTGACTGAGCCACCCAGGCGCCCCAGCAGACAATGAAATTTAAAACACTGTCATAACTATGTTCAAGTGTTTAAAAATACAGTTTTAAATACTATATATAAGCAGAATATACATTCTGGAATGGGGAGTTATTGTTTAATGGTTACAAAGTTTCTATTTTGCAAATGGAAAAAAGTTGTGGAGCTGAGAGTGGTGATGGCTCCGCAGAGTGAAGGCCCCACATGCCCCAAACTATATGCTCAAAAAGGCTAAAACAATAAGTGCTATGCTTTGCATATTTTACCACATGCAAAAATAAATAACCTTTTTTTTTAATATTTATTTTTGAGACAGAGAGCACAAGGGTGGGGAGGCAGGGGCAGGATGAGAGAGGGAGACAAAGAAACGAAGCAGGCTCCTGACCAAGCTGTCAGCTCGGAGCCTGACGCAGGCTCTAACCCACAAACTATGAGATCATGACCTGAGCTAAAGTCAGATGCCCAACTACCGAGCCACCCAGGCTTCCCATAAAAACAAATAAATTTGTTAAAAATTTTACATTAGATACCAATAACGAAAAGCTATCACAGAAACCCGCAATGTTTTGATTAAAACACTATCCAGGGTCAAGGGACAGAAATATTTTTGAAGAAGTTGAAAATAATAATACAACATTTAAAAATTTGTAGAATGCACCTAAAGCAGTGCTTGGAGGGAAACATAGATCTTCAAATGGTTCAAATGAGAAGTCAAGTCAAATATCAATGAAAGAAAAGAGCAAAGTAAACTCAAAATAAGTAGAATGAAGGAATAATAAAAATAAGAACAAATGTCATGGTGCATGGGTGGCTCAGTTAGTTAAGCATCCAACTCTTAAAAAATAAATAAATAAAAAGCATCCAACTCTTGATTTCAGCGCAATTCACAATCTCACAATTCATGAGTTGGAGCCTGACCTTGGTGAGGTCGAGTCCCATGTAGGGCTCTGTGCTGATGGTGCAGAGTCTGTTCAGGATTCTCTCTCCCTCCCCTACTTATGCTCGTTCCCTCTCTCTCTCTCTCTCTCTCTCTCTCTCTCAAAATAAACTTTAAAAAAGAACTAATATCAATAAAAAAATTTAAATACATAAAAAATACCAATTGAACCAAAAGCTGTTTTCTCAAAAAAGAAATAAAAGTTTTAAATACTAGTTCGAGTCATTAAGAACAAAAGAGAGAAGGCATAAATTACCAGTATCAGGAATAGCAAAGGAGATACTATAGATTTTAGAGACATTTAAAGGTTATTTAAGGAATACTACGAACAATTTTATGCCAGTAAGTTGAAAATCTTAAAGGAAATAGACAAATTCCATTTTGAGAAACATGATTACCAAAACTGATTCAAAAAAACAGAAAATCTGAAAAGCCCTGTCTCTACTAAGACAGCTGAATTTGTAATCTAGAAACCTTCCAATGAAGAAATCCCAGAAAACTTTACTGGTTAATTCTATCAAAAACATAAAGAGGAAATGCCAATTCTGTGCCAACTTTTTCAGGAAAGATAGATAAAACACTTTCACACTCCTGACAAAGCCAACATTACACTGATACCGCAAGCAGACAAAAATATTACAGGAAAACTATAAACCAATATTTCTCATAAACAAAGATAAAAATTCTGAATAAAATTTTACCAAATGTAATAGTACCTAAAAAACAGTAATACACCATGACCAGGTGAGATTTATTTTCAAATGTTAAACAAATTTTGCATTCCTAGAACACATCCCACCTGAATGGTTTAACACCTGAAAATAAATCAATGTAATCTACCCTATTAGATTAAAAAAGAAAACCACACGATCAATTCAATCAATTTAATAGATGTAAAAAAGCAATTGATAGCATTTAAGACTCATTCATAACTTTTTTTTTATTTCAACAAATGAGAACTAGAAAGGAACTTTCTCGGCATGATATGAGTTTCTATAAGAAAATCTATAGCTGGGATACCTCGGTAGATCCTTTGGTTAAGCATCTGATTCTTGGTTTCAGCTCAGGTCATGATCTAAATGCTTTGTGAGTTCAAGCCCTGAAGTGGCTCTGTACTAACAAAGCAGAACCTGCTTGGAATTCTCTTTCTCTTTCTCTCTGCTCCTTCTGTGCACACACACACTCTCTCTCTAAACAGTTTTTTTTTTAAAAAAAGAAAATCTACAGCCAACATCATATTGGAAATGAATGACTTGTGTATTCTCCCTAAGATGGGGATATACATTATCACCACCTCCAACAATGAACTGCAGATTCTGGCCAGTGCAATAAGGCAACAAAAAGCCTAAGGCATCTACAAATAAACAAAAACCTTTAATAAGTGAATTTAGAAAGATCAAAGGATAGAAGGTCAATAAATAAAAGTCAACTGGGGGCACCTGGGTGGCTCAGTTGGTTAAGTGTCTGACTTCGGCTCAGGTTATGATCTCACAATTTGTGGGTTTGAGCCCCATATCAGGCTCTGTGCTGACAGCTCAGAGCCTGGAGCCTGCTTCCGATTCTGTGTCTCCCTCTCTCTCTGCCCCTCCCCTGCTCATGCTCTGCCTCTTTCTGTCTCTCAATAATAAACATTAAAAAAAAAAAAAAGGCAACTGTATTTCCTATACTAGCAATAGACAATTGCTATTTGAAATTTCAACTCCTGATTTCAAATAAAAATACTTTTAAACAATATCATTTAAAATGTCATCTAAAAACAATGAACAGTTAAAGATAAATTTAACAAAACATATGTAAAACATGTATAAGAAAAATTACAAAACACTCCTGAGAGAAATGAAATAAAACAGAAATAGAAAGCTCTACCACATTTCTAGATTGAAAGACTCAATATTCTTAAGATGTCACTTGGTACCTACATTATAGATTCAAGCAATCACAATAAAAATTGCAATAAACTTTTTTGTAAAAGTGGTAAGCTGATTTGAAATTTTATGTGGAAATGCAAAGAACCTAGGCTAGCTAAAGCAATTGTAGAAAAGAACAAAGTTGGAATTCTACCTGATTTCAAGACTTATTATAAACCTACAGTAATCCGAATAGTGTAGAAGTTGCACAAGGATGGATATAATATAGAGGCACTTGGGTGACTCTTGGTTAAGCATCAGACTCTTGATTTCAACTCACACTCTTAGCTTGGGATTCTCTCTCTCCTCTGTCTCTGTCTCTCCCCGCAATTGTGTGCCTTTCTCTCTCTCTCAAAAATAAATATTTTTTTATGTTTTTTTTTTTTTTGAGAGACAGAGACAGTGCAAGCAGGGGAGAGTCAAAGAAGAGGGAGACACAGAATCTGAAGCAGGACCCAGGCTCTGAGCTAACTGTCAGCACAGAGCCCAACGCAGGGCTTGAACCCAAGAACCGTGAGATCATGACCTGAGCCAAAGCCGGACGCTTACCAACTGACCCACCCAGGCGCCTCTAAACAATTTTTTAAAAAGGACAGATATATCAGTAGGACATAACAGAAAATTCAGATATAGACCTTATGTATATGGTCGGCCAATTATAGACAAAGGTGTCAGAAGATCCATGAGGAATTAAATAAATGTCAATATTACCTTGTACCATACACAAAAATTAACCTGAGGTAGGTATAAACTTAAATGTAAAAGTGAAAACCATGACACTTATAGAAGAAAACATATGAGAAAATCTTTGGGGTGGGAAAAGGATTTATGAACAGTACACATAAAGCATACCCCAAAAAAGAAAATATTAATAAATTAGATCTTGCCAAAATGATAAAATTTTTCTTACATAAACTGTTAAGAAAATTAAAAAGTAACACTGAAGATAACACAAGTAAATGGAAAGATATTCCATATTCATAGGTCGGAAGAATATTGTTAAAGCAATCTGCAGATTCAATGCAATCCCAATCAAAATCCAATGGCATTTTTCACAGGAATAGAACAATCCTAAAATTGATATGGAACCACCAAAGACCCCAAATAACCATCTTGAGAAAGAAGAACAAAGCTAGGGGTATCATGCTTCCTATACTGCAAAGCTAGTAATCAAAACAGTATGGCATTGGTATAAAAACAGACACATAGGTCAATGGAACAGAACAAAGAGCCTGGAAATAAACCCACATATACATGGTCACATCCACATACAACTTACGACAAAGGAGTCAAGAACATATGATGGAGAAAGAATAGTTTCTTCAATAACAATGATGTTGGGAAAACTGGACAGTCACATGTAAAAGAAACATAAAAATCAACTCAAAATGAAATAAATGTTTAAAAATAAGACCAGGGCTGCCTGAGTGCCTCAATCAGTTGAGTGTCTGACTTGATTTTGGCTCAGGTCAAGATCTCACACTTCACGGGTTTGAGCCCCACATCACGCTATATGCTGACAGCGCACAGCCTACTTGGGATTCTCTCTCTCCCTCTCTCTCTCTGCCCTTTCTGTGTTCTCTCTCTCTCACTCTCTCTCAAAATTAAATAAACATTTTTTTAAAAAAAGAAGAAGAAAGAAGACTTGAAACCATAAAACCCCTAAAAGGAAACATAGGCAATAGGCTTCTTGACACCATTCTTGGAAAGGACTTTTTGCATTTGACACCAAAACCAAAGACAACAAAAGCAAAAATTAAACAAGTGGACTGTATCAAACTAAAAAGCTTTTGCAGAGCAAAGTTAACAATCAAAAAAATGAAAAGGCAACCCACCAAATGGGAGAAAATATTTGCAAATCATGTATCTGACAAGGGGGTAATATCCAAAATATGTAAAAAGAAAAATCCAAATAAAAAGTTGACAGAGGATTCTTTTTTTTGTTTTGTTTTTTTATTTATTTTTGAGAGACAGAGACAGCACAAACAGGGCAGGGTCAGAGAGAGAGGGAGACACAGATCTGAAGAAGCAGGCTCTAGGCTCTGAGCTAGCTGTCAGCAGAGAGCCTGACAGGGGGCTCGAACCCACGAACCGCGAGATCATGACCTGAGCCGAAGCTGGACGCTTAATCGACTGAACCACCCAGCTGCCCCTACAGATGATTCGAATAGACATTTTTCCATACAGATGACAAACTGATAAATGAAAAGGCAGTCAACATTCCTAATCATCAGAAAATATAAGTCAAAATCACAGGTCACGATCTCATGGTTCATGGGTTCAAGCCCTGCATCGGGCTCTGTGCTGACAGCTCAGAGCCTGGAGCCTGCTTCAGACTCTGTGTTTCCCTCTCTCTCTGCCCCTCCCCTGCTTGTGCTTTGTCTCTCTCTGTCTCTCAAAAATAAATAAATGTTAAAAAATTTAAAAATCAAAAGAGAAAACTAGTGTTTGGCAAGGATGTGGGGAAAAAGGAACCCTTGTACACAGATGATGGAAATGTAAAATGGTGTATGGAAAACAGTATGAAGGTTCCTCAGTGAAGGAAAAGAAAACACTAACTTGAAAGATATATGTACATCCATGTTCATTCAGGATTATACACTAGCCAAAACATGGAAGCAACTGAAGTATCCATCAATGGATGAATGGATAAAGAAAATGTGGTATGTATGTATGTATCTATGTATGTATGTATGTATGTGTATACACACTCACACAATGGAATAATATTCAGCTATAAAAAGGAATGAAATCTTACCATTTACAACAATATGGATGGACCTTGAGGGCATTATGCTAAGTGAAATAAGTCAGACAGATAAAGACAAATACTATATGATCTCACTTATATGTGGAATCCAGAAAAACAACTCATAGATACAGAGAACAAACAGATTGGTGGTTGCCAGAGGCAGAGAATACAGGGGTTGGGGGGCAAAATGAGTGAAGGTGGTCAAAAGGTACAAACATCAGTTATAAAGTAAGTAAGTCATGGAAATATAATGCACAGCATGGTGACTATAGTCACTAATACTGAACTGTATATTTGAATTGTATGTTTAAAAGTTGCTAAGAGTACATCTTAAAAGCTCTCATAAGGAAAAGGGTCTGTAGCTATATGTGGTGATGCATGTTAACTAGACCTATTGTGGTGATTATTATTATTTAGCAATCTATACAAATGTCAGATCATTATGTTGTACATCTAACACTAACATAATTAGTGTTATGAATGTCAATTATACATCAATTATATCTCAATTTAAAAAATGAAAATGTAAGCTTCAGACCATGAATTCACAATATATATTCAAGAAAAGATTCCAGAAAATATTGAGAATTCCTACTAACCAATAGTAAAACCATAAAAAACTCATTAAAAACACACAAACTAGGGTATCTGGGTAGCTCAGTCTGTTGAGATTCCAACTCGTGATTTCAACTCAGGTCATAATTCCAAGGTCATGGGATCAAACCCCACATTGCGCTCTGTGCTGAATGTGGAGCCTGCTTAAGAACCACTCTCTCTCTCCCTCTGCTCTCCTCTGCCCCCACAAAAACACACAGTCTCTTCCTCTCTCTTTCCAAAATAAAAAATGTGTTGTTGTTTTTTTTTAAGAAACACACAAAATGAAAAGACACTTTATAAAAGATATTTGAATGGTCAGTAAGCACATGAAAAAATGTCCCACATTAGGAATCAGGGTAGAGCTCGGGACACACCCATCCAAATAGCTACAATTAAGAGACTGAGCACATGATGTGTTGATAAGCACCTCAAACAACTGGAGCTCTGCAATGCTAGTGGGAATATAAAATGGTACAAACACTTGGGCACTTGTGTGGGTGGGGGCATGTTCTCCCTCTCTCCTTTTCCCTGTGTGTGTGTGTGTGTGTGTGTGTGTGTGTGTTCCAGTTATGCTACAACCTTCTATAGCTGTGCTGTCTGATGACTGGGACTGCCAAATAAGTTTTTCCCTGCACAAATGTAGCCAAAGATTCATTTAATCACCATCATCCTCCTATATACCAGCTGAATAAATGAAAGAGAAATAGCACAAGCCTCTACACTTAATTCATTCCAACTAAGTGGTTCTACCATTAATAAATGATACAAAACTCCACTCAGGATTCTCATCTCTTATAAAGTATGCAAAATACTTGCTGCCTCTCATACTAAGTGTCCTGCCTATTGTCTTTCCACGTCTAGTCTATGAATCTAGTATTCTAAGTCACAACTTTATACTGCAATCAAATCCAAGAAGCTATCATTTTTTATTTAACATCTATGGGCTATAGTCATGAAAAATTTACTCACTGAAATATGGCTGGATTCCTTCCACAGTCAGAATCTTATGATATAACGCAATATTCTTAAAGTCATTTTAATGCTGAGGCATGTTAAAGAAAAGTACCCTAAGAGGCACCTAGCTGTCTCAGTCAGAAGAGCATGTGACTTTTGATCTTAGGGTCTTGAATTCAAGCCCCATGTTAAGTGTAGAGATTACTTTTTAAAAAGTATAATAAGATAATTCTAGAGATATGTATCACTTAATTCTCACTAGCCAAAAAACAAATTAAACTGTGCAAAACCATAGTTTATGTTCTTCCTACCCATCTCCTATTAAATCCTGGTCTGAGAGAAAGACAAAGAAAAATCATTCATAGTGACCTTAACAAGGATCATTCTCTAAAGATATGTGTTTTAACAATGGATAGTTAAAATTACTTAATCTTTAGCCAGTGTTTAAGTGAGGACATCTTTAATTATAGTTTTTTCCCCACTAAAATCACTCCCAAGAATACTATGTATGATAATTGTAGGTCTCTAATTTCTTTCTAACTACCCAATACTGCTGCTCTCTTTTAAACTGTTTTATGTCACATAATTCTAATGAACTAGTTTTATTATTACTTAAATGTTGTCTAACAAAGGACAACAGCTCTACCAAATGACATTTGATTTTCTTACCGCACCTCAACAACCACATCCTTGACACTGATTTATACCAAGAGAGAGGAATACAATTTATGGTCACCATAAGGGATCTAGCCTAGTCCCCGGTCATCTTCGAAGGATAACGTAGCGCCTAAAGCAAGCCTGAGGATCAAACTCAGGGCACAGGCTGACTCCAATATAAAGAATTCATTAACTTGGTTTTGTGCCTTCAGTTATCAATCTCCAACCAAAATATCCTCCTAGAGCCTCTACCAGAGGCATCGAAAGCTAAACTGAGAATCCCACACCTATATTACCATTCAACATTCTGGAGGCTCTACCAAACTAGAGTAATCTTATAAGTAGGTACCTGTTAGAAGGCATATTCAGTACTAAATTGTTACTATATCATAATGTTCAGCATTTGCAGACTAACACTTCTTGTACTAAATCAATAAAAAATGAGAGGCTAAAATCAATCAACATGCTTACACTCGGACAGTTCATATAAATCATATTACTTTTAAATATAATATATAATAAAAATATAAATATAAGTAAAGCTAAGCAAGAACTGAGCAGTACAGTAAAAAGATACTTCTGGCTCATAAAAGAGAAAATATATACCTTGTGAACAACTGTTAGCTTCATTCTGTTAGAAACACAAGCATATCCTTCAACTGAGTATTTTTATCCATATTGCAATTGTTAGGTGTTTTAATTCATATAATAATATGAATCATAATTACATATTCATATATGTATATATGAAATAAATACATATACATATATGTATATATGAATTCAATTCCCAGCTATAGTGTTCTATTGCCCACAGAGATTCATTAATTTTAGGACTGAAAGAAAACTCAAAAATTACTTCACTTGTTTCTCATAATCTGGTTTCTGCAATAAGGAAAATGAACAATTTTATTCAAAAAGCATATAACTAATTAACAGGCAAGGGTAGAATGAGAACTCCATTCTCATTACCAGTCCATATTTTACATTCCATCTAATAACTAAATTCAGTCCTGACTGTTACATTACAGACCCCTAATAACATTATACCAATCTATAATTCTCTCCAGATGGAACTCTGAGCAAAACTGCAATGTGGGAGGTGACAAGGTGGCTCAGTGAGTTAAGCAACCAACTCCTGCTTTGGCTCAGGTCAAGATTTTATGGTTTGTGATATTGAGCCACACATTGGGCTCTGCACTGTGCTTGGGATGCCCTCTCTGCTCCTCTCCCACTCACCTGTCCACACTTAGGTACATACTCCCTCTCTCTCAAAATAAATACATTTTTTTAACCATAATGTGGGGGCACCTGGTTAAGCGTCAGTAGAGTAAGCGTCTGACTTCAGCTCAGTCATGATCTCGCAGTTCATGGATTGGAGACCCAGGTTGGGTTCTACGCTGACAGATCAGAGCCTGGAGCCTGCTTTGGATTCTGTGTCTTCCTCTTCCCCTGCCCCTTCCCCACTCACATTCTCTCTCTCTCTCTCTCTCTCTCTAAACTAAGCATAAATAAATAAATAAATAAATAATTTTAAAACCATATGGGGCACCTGGATGGCTCAGTCGATTAGGTGTCCAACTCTTGGTTTAAGTTCAGACCATGATCTTGTGATTCGTGAGTTTGAGCCCTGTGCACTGTCAGTGTGCAACCTGCCTAGGATTTTCTCTTTCCTCCCTCTGCCTTTCCCCTGCTCACATGCTCTGTCTCTCTCATTCCCAAAAATAAATAAATAAACTTTAAAAATATAAAACGAAATAAAAAACTGGAATGAGGATAAAATTTGTCAGTGGTTCTTCAAGCCTCTTGTCTGCTGTTTGTCCTTTATCTTGTGGTGCTCCCTTACTATTCTTCATACTTCACCAGAAGTTAAAGAGTTTATACTTTTTCTACCCACCTTTCTATTAAATACTAATCTGAGGAAAAGACTGAAAAATGTATTCATTTTAGGCTGAGAATGGTCCCCTTTCTAAAGATATGTATTTTATTGGTGGACAAAGAAATAATCAATTGATTCTGGCATCTCGAGGTGTTGAGGAAACAGGGTGTGCACTGAGCAGAGAGACCTACCACTCTGATACCATACCGCGGTGGCAGCCTCTGAATAATCAGGCAAGCTCAGCCTGCCCCATACCACTTAAAGTTATATTTTTTTATTTAAGATCACCATGAAATATTTGCCATCAAGCCTGAAGTCATGCTGGTTGGCAGCTTTCACAGTGGGCAGCTTTACTGATACTAACAGTACCTGGCTGTGTGCCAGGCGGGCTACTGGCTCATGGATATAGCAAAAAGCAGATCAGTTTGTGATTGTAAATGGCAAAACTACAATTTGGAATCTAAACTCTTCTCTCAAAACACCACTTACCAATACCACCTTACTACAGTTTACTATTTTCCAATAGGTTATGTTTTTATAGGGCCATTACCATGTTTTTTCATTTCCGTATCAGCCATGATGTTCTCCTCCACCTGTAATGCCACCCATATTCACACCCAATTCCTAACAATTCTTCAAGAAGACTTTGCCTGACCTTTCAACTATAAATTCTGATAATGTTTGAAAATCGTTTTGTTTCCTCCAAATGGTAATGCCTCTAAACTCTAATTATTTAGCACATCATTATTGATTATTGTCTATTGTACAGTCTGGTTTTCTGTATATTCATCTTATGATATCTGAAGGTTCTAAATTCCTGAGGGTGGCCATCAAGTCCTTCCCATCCATTCAACAACCTTTCAGTAAATGCTTCCTGTTGCTGGGGCCTCAGCTAGCTAACAGAAGTACAAAAATAAAAACAAACAGCCCTGTTATTCAAGGATTTAGAGTCTACCCTTTTTATATTCAAATGTATCTTAATTCTTTTGCCTTCATCACAATGTCTAGTATGTTAATAATCAACTATTTGCCAATTAAATGAAGTAAACCATCACTAAATCTAAAAATACACAATTGTGTCTTGTAGTTCAGATACCAGTTCAAATGAAGAACTAAGTTACATGCGTATTAAAGTTGACACATTTGCATAACAAAAACTGTGCTTGGTTTGCTAACAGGAAGAGAACAATAACTGTAGAAATCATGACCTTTAACCTTTCTCCTCAATCTAAGATCAGAGGTCACTAGTTTTACAAAACACGACATAAATAATTATATCATACACCAAATCTCAACATTTCTACATCTCATAAGCCTTAGTTTTAAAGGTAGTTTTTCTCACAAATAAGATCTAAATATTTCCCAAATATTTTAGGGCATTGAGAATTGTGTGATAAATTCTTTTTTTTTTCTTTTTATGGGTTTTTTTTTTTTTGAGAGAGAGAGAGAGAGAGAGAGAGACATAGTGCAAGCGGGGGAGGGTCAGCGAGAGAGGGAGATACAGTATCTGAAGCAGGCTCCGGGCTCTGGGCTAGCTGTCAACACAGAGTCTGACACGGGGCTCGAACCCACAAACCATGAGATCATGACCTGAGCCGAAGCCAGATGCTTAACTGACTGAGCCACCCAGGCACCCCAGTGATAAATTCTTAAGACCAAGGATAACCATCTTCTCTATAGTTGTTCAGTGAAAAGATATTTTTCTAGTGATGAGATATAACAATTCAACAGATAACAATTTTCCATTTATAAAGAATGACTCTTCACTATATTCCTGAAAAAATGAGGTAAATGATATTATTAACATTTTACAAGAGTTGACAGTAAATTCTTTTAAAGAATTTCTTAGGGCCAGAGAATCATAATGCCAGAATTATGACTACAATTCATTTTGAAATTTTAGTCAAAGCAGCTTAAGACCTCATTTCCCCTCAAAAGTATAAAATGTCAGTTAAGGTTTATCTACATTAGTATGGTTTCATTATTCCTTATTCAAGCTATAGTTGTTTAAAGACAAGATGGTTTTAGTTACTTCATCAATCATACGATTTCCACACATCTATTCAAATAACTTAGTATCCTGGAATCAACTGTAAGTGCAATGTATTTTCCCTGTAACCAACATTACTAATGATTAATCAAGCTTCCATGCCCTGTTATCAGTAGTGCACCTTTCATGTAATAGAATAGAGAACCCAGAACTGGGCCCACAAATGTATGGCCAATTAATTTTTGACAAAGCAGGAAAGAGTATCTAATGGAAAAAAGACTGCCTCTTTAGCAGGTGGTGCTGGGAGAACTGGACAGCAACATGCAGAAGAA
>NC_043713.1:66665068-66716590 GCF_006229205.1 Suricata suricatta
CCCTCCTACACTGTTGGTGGAAATGTAAACTGGTGCAGCCGCTCTGGAAAACAGTGTGGAGGTTCCTCAAAAAAAAAAAAAAAAAAAAAAACCAACAGAACTCCCTATGACCCAGCAACAGCACTGCTGAGGATTTACCCAAGGGATACAGGAGTGCTAACACATAGGGGCACATGTACCCCAATGTTCATAGCGGCACTGTCAACAATAGCCAAATCATGGAAAGAGCCTAAATGTCCATCACCTGATGAAAGGATCAAGAAGATGTGGTATATATACACAATGGAGTACTATATGGCAATGAGAAAGAATGAAATCTGGCCATTTGTAGCAAAGTGGATGGACTTTGAGCGAAGTAAGTCAGGCGGAGAAGGACAGATATATGTTTGCACTCATAGGTCTAACAGAACAGGAGAAACCTAATGGAGGACCATGGGGAGTGGAAGGGGGAAAGAGGGTTGGGGAGAGAGAGGGACGCAAAACCTGAGAGGCTGTTGAAAACTGAAAATGAACCGAGGGTTGAAGGGGGAGGGGTGGGGGAGGGGGAAGAGAGACGGTGGTATTGGAGGAGGGCACTTGTGGGGAAGAGCACTGGGCGTTGTATAGAAACCAATTTGACAATAAACTACTAAAAAAAGATAACTAATAAAAAAGAGAAATGCACCTTTCCCATTTGCACAGTGGCAAAAAATGGTCTCTAAAATTATTTTATTCCATAAAAAACTATAAAAAGAGAGGGATGAAATATTTAAAGGTACTCATGTTCCATAAGTTCTATTTTATTGTATAATGATATCAATGGAATGATGTAATGGATTGCACTTCAGCAAAGCATTTGATGAACCTTGACAGAAGTTTACCTACCACACCCAGCACTAAAAATAATAAAAATAAAAAACTAGCAGAACAATCCCAATGGAGTTATTTTGAGTTATTTCAAAGGACAGTATTTCAAAGGATCTTTTAAAATAGATCAGATATCCTACATTTTTATTGGCCAATTAGAACCATATTCTGCCAATATAGAATGCCATGGCTGCCTGAGCCACTGATAAAATGTAGGGAGATCTGGATATTTATGCTACCTAAGTGGAAGGAAATGGCAGAACTGTTCACCCTCATATCTCACAACCTGCCTTTCACTGATGTAAATCTGATACACTATACAGTAATCTTGGAAATTTCCAGTTAAAAAACAATCGTCTGAAGGCTTGACAGGGCTGGAGGATCCACTGCCAAGGTAATTCACTTATATGCCTCACAAATGATGCTAATTGTTAGCAAGAGGCTCAGCTCTTCCCCATTGGAGCCTTTCCATGGGCTGTTTGGATGTCTTCAGGATATGGTGGCTGGCTTCATGCAGAATGAGTGATCCAAGAATGGGCAAGGTAGAAGCCTCAATTTCGTTCATGACCTAGCCTTTAGAAGTCATACTTCTTAATTTGTACAATATCTTATTTATTATGAAGGTCAGCCCGATTAAGTGTGGGCGGGAACTACATAAGAGTGTTACTGACTGGGCGTCTGGGTGTCTCAGTCAGTTAAGTGTCCGACTTCGGCTCAGGTCATGATCCCTCGGTCTGGGAGTTCGAGCCCCATGTCAGGCTCTGTGCTGACAGCTCAGAGCCTGGAACCTGCTTTGGATTCTGTGTCTCCCTCTCTGCCCCTCCACCACTCACACTCTCTCTCTCTCTCTCTCTCAAAATAATAAATAAACTTAAAAAAATTGACTGATACCAGAAGGAAAGAATTATTGTGGACCATCTTAGAAGCTGCCTATGAGATACAGTTTTACCTACTATGTGTTTAGGTATGAATTTATTTTTATTTATCTGCTTTGTATATATTGTGTTTCCTATAACTAACTATACATTCAAGTTAACAATTCTTGAAAATTCTCACCCAAGGGCACCTGGGTGGCTCAGTTAACGGAGCATCCAACTTCAGCTCAGGTCATGATCTCATGGTTTGTGGGTTCAAGTCATGCATCGGGCTCTCTGCTGACAGCTCAGAGCCTGGAGCCTGCTTCAGATTCTGTATCTCTCTCTCTCTCTCTCTGCCCCTCACCTGCTCATGATCTGCCTCTCTCAATCTCACAAAAATAAGTAAGTGTTAAAAAACATTTTTTTAAAGGAAGAAAACTCTCATCCATTAACTCTTCAAATATTGTCTCTCCTGCATTTTCTAGTCTCCTCTTCTGGAATTCTGATTAGACCTATATAAGACCTTTTTGTTCCATTTCTCTTAACCTATCATATATTCCATTTTTCTGCCTCTGTGCTACATTCTGTGATTTCTTCAAACCCACCTTCCAGTTCATTAGTTCTCTCTTTAGCTGGGTCTAATTTGCTGTTTAACCAAGCCATTGAAGTTTTTATTCCAACATTTTTCACTTCTAGATATTCTAACTGGTTTTTTTTTCCTGGTCATATTTGATAGTCTCTTTTCTTGACATATTTTATGTATAGCTATTTATTATTCTATACCTGACCCTTCCAATATTTGAAGTCCTCAGGGGTCTAAATCTCATGTATTTTCAGCAAACTCCTGAACAATAATGTTTCCTTTCATGGTTGATGATCTTTGATTGTGACCTTCATACATACTTGATCTTAATCTGAGAGAATCCTAGGGGGGCAACTCAAGAAATGTTTTCTTTCATAGAGAATTTGTATTTGCTTTTGCAAGGAACCATAGGGCTCTATCAATCTTACTTTAGCTCCCTTCTATGGTCCTTGGCTTAAAAGCTGGAATCTCACATTCAGCTTTCTAATGTTGTCATCACCCTAAAGCTTGGACTCTTAATTGCTGTGCTGATATGGGCATTTACTTGCAGGGTAACATTTTATGTATGTTTATCATTTACTGTTCCTGTTACAGTTCACTGTTTTCAGTTGAGCTGTTGGTTTTGTTGTTTGTTTTACTTTGCATATTTGAAAGATGTCAGATTTCCCTTAATTTCTGTAAGTCCAGCAATGCATTATCCAATGGCTCACAGTGAAAGGTCTCTTTAACATAACTTGTCTGGTATTCTTTCAGAAGTGAAAGTTCTCAAGTCCTTTTCTTATCCATTCACCTTTTACCAGATAAACAATTCCAGAGAAACTACCACAGATTCATTTTTATATTGATCATAAGCAATTCATCATTTAAGTTCTTCTGCAGAGTAAGATGTAGATTATCATCAAAACCCAAAAATATTAGAGTATTTTAATCATATAGCACCTCATTAATGTGGATATCATTAATGTACACATTAACATGTAATGAGGACACAGTATGTCAGAAATACTGCCAAGTCTAAATAACAGAATTCCCTGAAGAATTTCAGTTTCTTTACTTTCAATTGCATAAGGAACCTAAGAGTTGTTGTGTAGAGGGCCTACTCAAAATTGCTGCCTAAAAAAATGGCTTACATGAGCTGATAATGCCCATAGTAATCTTCACCAAATCCACATGCTTAGGAAAACTTTTGCTACAACGATTAATTGATATGCCCTAATCCAAAATATTGGTGAAACAGTCATTAAATATAGTTGCCCTTGAACACCACATGATTGAACCACATGGGTCCACTTATACATCATTTTTTTCAATACTGTACAGTACTGTAAATGTATTTTCTCTATAATTATCTTAACATTTTCTCTAACTTACCTTATCATAAGAAGATAGTATATGATACATATATCATACAAAATATGTGTTAGTCAACTGTTTATGTTATTGGTAAGACTTCCAGTCTACAGTCGACTATTAGAGTTAAGTTTGGGGGGGAGTCAAAAATTATACATGAATTTTCAACTGCACAGAGTTGGCGGGAAGGAGGTCAGTTCCCCAACACCCATGTTGTTCAAGGGCCAACTATAGTTTGATTGAGCCAAAGTTGTATAATTTTTACCAGTTCAAATAATACTAAAACCTCAGCCTCTAATGTATCAAAAAATGTTCCATCTGCAGTAACTTTAGTTTTTTGTTTGCTTGTTTAAATACTTGTGTTTTTAAGTTATTTTTTCATTTTTTTAATGTTGTTTATTTTTCAGAGACAACACGAACACAAGAGGAGAAGAGACAGGGAAGGGGGAGACACAGAATCTGAAGCAGGCTTCAGGCTCTGAGATGTCAGCACACAGCCTGACGTGGTGCTTGAACCCACAAACCGTGAGATTATGACCTGAGCCAAAGTTGGATGCTTAACCAACTAAGCCACCCAGGCACTCCACATTTTTTAAAGTAATCTCTACATCCACCATGGGGCTCAAATCACAACCTATATAAGACCAAAGGTCACAAGCTCTACCAACTGAGTCAGCCAAGTGCCCCTAAATACTTTAGTTTTTAGTTTAATCCCAACTGCCAATGCCCCAGAATAAGGCACTATTTGTCAATTCTCTTCTGTGTGGTTGCAACAACATCCTATTTCCTCAATTCTAATCTTGCCTTTCTGTAGTCCATCATCCATACCGTATTAAAGTGGCCTTTCTTCAGAACATGTCTCAGTATCTGACATAATAGATCAGACCCTCTTTCACTTAATTTCCAGGATACCATAGTCTCCAATTTTTTCTCTTACTACATTGGCTGCTCTTCCTCAGGCCCCTTTGCTCATCTATCCACCTCTTCCCAAATCTTAAATGTCAAAGTGCCATAGGGGTCTTCTTTCTTCTATATATATATATACATATTTTCTAAGGATCTTGTCATGTTTTATCATAACTTCGATTACCATCTATGTGCTAATGACTGTGAAATTTATAGCCTGAACACTGATTCTCTCCTATGGGCCAAAATGCCTACTTGTCACTGCCACTTAGATACCTAAAAGGAATCTCCAATTTAAACAGAATTTTTAAAACTTCAACCGACTGGAACAGAACTCTGGATTTTGTACTACTCCTCTCCAAAAAAAACCGTACTTTTTCTTCAATCAGAAGTGGCATCAATACTCACCCAGTTCACAGGTCAGGGACTTAGCAGTCACCTTCTCTTCCTCTTACATTCTGCTTTCAAATTCCTCAGCAAATCCTATTGACCCTATCTGCTGAATATATCCTAAATCCAACTATTCTCACCACTTCAACAGCTAACACCCTGGTCCAAATCATCATTATCTTCTTCCTAGATTGTGGCAAAAAGTCTCCTAACTGGCCTTCCTACTTCTAGCCTCACCCCTTTATCCTCTAGAAGTAAGAGTGATCTTTTCAAAACTTAAATTACATTGCTCCTCTCAAAACTTTCCAATTGTTCTCATTCATATTTAAAATATAATACAACGTATTATGGCTTACACGGTCCCATTAAGCAAGGACTTGGGCTGCACCGATCTCCCTGACCTCATTCCACACCTGTCTTCTCACTCATAATCTTCTTGTAATATTTCCAACATATGAAGCTCATTCCGACCAGGCACTATTTGTTTTCTCTTCCTGGAAGTCTTTCCACAGATCTTCATAGGACTCACTTCCTTACTTCATTCAGGTCTCTGCTCAAATGTCTACTCAGAGACACCTTCGTGGATGACCTCCTCAGGATGATCTTCCCCGATCACTCTACCTAAAATTACTTCCACTCCTTCATTTCCTATCTCCTTACCTTACTTTGTTTCTTCTATAGCATCAAGATGATTCTGAAATTATACTGTATATTTGTTTGTCCATCTGTTGCCTGCAACAGAATGCAAATTCCAGGAGGCAGGAACCTTGCCATGTTACCTCTGTATCCCCGGGCTTAGAGTAGCATCTGACATGCTCTATGTAATTAGTAAATATAATTTCATCCCTCTGCTAAAAAAAATAAACCCCTCAATTGTCTCCCAGTGACTTTTAGAGAAACTCTAATCTATGTAACATAGATTATAAAACCCACTGTGAGGGGTGCCTGGGTGGCTCAGGCAGTTAAGCGTCCAGCTTCAGCTCAGGTCATGATCTCACGGTTGGTGGGTTCAAGTCCCATGTTGGGCTCTGTGCTGACAGCTAGCTCAGAGCCTGAAGCCTGCTTCAGATTCTATATCACCCTCTCTCTCTGGCCCTCCCCTTCTCATGCTCTATCAAAAATAAATAAAAAACATTCAAAAAAGATTTTTTAAACCACTGTGATACAGTTCCTGTCTCATCTGGATCCACTCTCCCAATGCTGAACCTGGAATGCTCTTCCATATCCTCTCTCTTACATCCAGCTAATCTCTAATCGTTGTTTAAGTCTCATCTTAAATATTGCTTAAGAGATGCTATCCCTGAAATCACCAACTAAGTGAACCATGCTTAATCCCTGCCATGTTGTCTTACACTATCCCGTTTTTTCCCTATCAGGAAGTATTAGCTTTGCAATTACTCAATAGTTATGTGCCTTGTCAAAATAAGTATTCCTTGAAAGCATGTCTGTATTATATATCATTATATCCCTAATATCAAACACAGTATCTGGCACATGTGGGATACTCAAATATTTATGGAATGCCAGAATGAATCATTAAAATGTACACTCACACAAAAGGGTGAAATAGATACTAGACCACCTTTAAAATACTGACTAGGCATAGTAATTAAGTACTTTTAGTAAAAATAAATAATGAGGCAGAGCACTTGGGTGGCTCAGTCAGTTGAGTGTTTAACTCTTGATTTTGGCTCAGGTCATTATCCCAAGGTTGTGGGATCAAGCCCCACATTAGATTCTGCACTGAGCATAGAGCCTGCTTAAGATTCTCTCTCTCCCTCTGCCCTCTCCCCTGCTCATCTGCTCACTTGCTCTAATAAATAAGTAAATAAAATGAGGCAAAAAGAAACTTATAATGGAAAACCAAACCATATAATATGTACAGAAGAGAGTAAGAAACATAGCCACCTTTATTCAAGTTAATTAAAAATGACTTCATAGAAGAGAGCCATAGGAACAACTACTTTGTATCTTCATTATAGATACATTGTAGAAGTATATGTATTTGAGCAAAATAAGTTATTTTACATTTATGACATGTAAAGATGAGTTTGAAGGATACTATAATGAAGATTTAATGATGCTAGTGTCTCTGAAAGAGCAAGATAAAATTGGTTTCAAGGATGGTGTAAAAACCAGAGACTCAAGGGGCACCTGGGTGGCTCAGTTGGTTAAGCGTCTGACTTCGGCTCAGGTCATGATCTCACAGCTTGTGGGTTCGAGCCCCACATCGGATTCTGTGCTGACAGCTAGCTCAGAGCCTGGAGCCTGCTTCAGATTCTGTGTCTCCCTCTCTCTGACCCTCCCCTGCTTACACTGTCTCTGTCTCTCAAAAATAAATAAAAAAACATAAAATTTTTTTTAAAAAAAAACAGAGATGCAAACCAATTACCACTGCCAAGGTAAATATCATTGTTAGAGTTACATTGAAAAATTCTCCTGTTTCCTAACTTCGCCTTTGACCACCTTGCACTGGAAGAAGGGAGCAGCCGGCAAAAAAGAAAAAAAGAAGTAGTTTGCTGAGTCCCATCCCCAAGATCACAGTGCATAAAAAGAGTAGGTTTGGAGCTTATGAAACAATAGCTGACCAACCGGCATACCAAGCATAGTGTCAAAGATTGCCAAAAGCCCAAAAGAAGTAAGTCTTCTGCCGCTAAAGCCAATCACTCCATCAGAAGAAGGCTGTTAAAGTGTTTCAGGAAAAGAAACTAATATAACATTATATGTCAACTATACTTTAATAATAAAAATAAAATGACCACCTACTGGGGCACCTGGGAGGCTCAGTTGGTCGAGTGTCTGACTCTGGATTTCAGCTCAGATCATAATCCCAGGGCATGGGATCAAGACCTGCATTGGGCTCCACAGTGAGCATGGAGCTTGCGTAAAGATTCTCTTTCTCTCTCTCTCTCTCTCTCTCTGTCCTCTCTCGCGTGCACGCCTGCTGCCCCCTCCCATACTTGCTTGCTCTAATTTAAAAAAAAAAAAAAACAAACGAACACCTATTAACAAAAAAGGTCAATTGAAAAATGATAGAAATCTATGGATATATTTCAAAAGAATTCTTTTGCTCAAAGACCTTAAACGGGAAATGTATATTTGGTATCCATTTCTTACTAAGGACATGGTCAATGATGCTGTGGCCCTGCTAAATGGCAGAGCAGACAATACATACATAAATCAAGTCTTGAAAATTTTTGGGATTCCTTGATATGATGCAAGTACTTCCTGTCAAAGCAAATAGGAGTTGAAATGATTTGCTTTGCTACTACTATACACATCTTTGTAAATCAAGGTGCTTATCAATTCTTACCATCAAAACCAAACACTGATGCAAAGAAGATCCACAAGTGACTAATAAGCACATGAAAAGATGCTCAAAATCATTAGTCATTAGGGAAGTGCAAATGGAAACCACAGGGAGGTAGCAATTCATGTTCACTAGGATAGCTATAACTTTTAAAAATGGAAATAACAAGTGCTAGTGAGGCTGTAGGGAAATTGGAGTCCTTATAAACTGCTGGTAGGAATGTAAAATGGTCCACCTGCTGTGGAAAACAGTTTGGCAGTTTCAAAGTTTCACAGAGAATTACTACATGACCCATGTGATGTTGTGATATAAGAAATACATATTTGGTCTTCATCCTCAGTGCCTGGCACAGAGCTTCTAGAACTCTTGGAATTTCCTGCATGACAGGAGTAAGAGGAGGATCTTCTGTTATCCATAATAAGCCCCTTTCATCTATACCTGAATTTGTGCTAATGAGGTGGCTCTTGGAGGATGGGGATCGCCTGCCACAACACCAACCATGTGATTCAAAGGTTGGAACTTTTAGCTCCACCCCCAACTCTGGGACTAGAAGGGCTGAAGACTGACTTCAGTCACCAGTGGCCAATGTCTTAATCATGTCTACAAAATAGAGCCTCTGTAAAATGCCTTAACTGAAGGGATTCAGAGAGCTTCTGGGTTGGTGAACACATTGAGTTGCTGGGAAAGTGGCAAGCTCAGACCATGGGAGTTCCATGCCCCTTCCCACAGACGTTGCCCTATGCTGTTCCACTGGCTGTTCCTGAGTTGTATCCTTTATAATAAACGAGTAATAGTAAGTAAAGCACTTTCCTGAGTTCCGTGAGCTATTCCAGCAAATTACCAAACCCAAGGAGGGATTTGTGAGAATCCCCAATTTACAGCCATTTGGTCAGAACTGAATTAAACTGTAGGAGATACCGTTGGTGTCCACAGAGAATAAGAAAATTTCCTGCTGTGAGGAATCCAGGCATTTGGTGTCGGGGTAATATAAAAGTGGAAGTGTAAGAAGAAATGATAGTTTTCTTCTTTTACCCGGAAATTCCACATCTAGATACATACTTAAAAAAAGAAAGTGAAAACAGAACACCTGGCTGGCTCAGTTGGTAGAGCATGGAACTTTTGATCTCAGAATTTGTAAGTTCAAGCCCCACATTGGGCACAGAGTCTACTTTTTAAAAAAGAAGTGAAAACAGTACTCAAACAAATGCATGTACACACAAGTTCACAGCAGCAATACTCACAATAAGGTGTAACTAGCCCTAAAGTCTGTCAATGAAAAAATAAACAAATTATAAGGTATACATACAATGAAACAGTATCCAGGAATAAAAAGGAATTTGGTACTGATAAATGCAACAAAGTAAATGAATCTCAAAAACGTTATGCTGAGTGAAAGAAACCACACACAAAAGATCACATATTGTATGATTTTATCTATGTGAAATTTCCATAACAGGTAAATCCGTTGTCAGGATACAGATTGGTGGCTGACAGGAGCAATGGGGAGGGAGATACAGGGAATAACCGCTTAAGTAGGGAGCTTCCTATTGGGGTGATGAAAATGTTTTGGAAAAACTAAAGAGAGCTGATGGATGCACAATACTTCAAATGTACTAAATCCCACTGAATGAATTACTTTAAAATGGTTACTTCTATTTAATGTCAACTTTACCTCCTTCAAGTGTAAAATTTTTGAAATAATTTTTTTAAACTCTAAGGTTGAAATCAGATGCAGTGTCTTTATTTTAATTCATTCATTCATTCATTCATTCATTCATTCATTCATTTAGTAAGCTCCATGTCCAATGTGGGGCTTGAACTCACAACCACATGATCAAGAGTTATATACCCCATCAAATGAGCCAGCCAGGTGCACTTCTAAGGCTGAAACAAAATTAGTGTCAAAGCATTTACAAGATGCCACTTCAAGGAGTACTACATAAGATAGATTTAATGGTCTATTCGAACTTAATTCTTTATATGCCAAATTTGGTTTTACTTGAATTTTTAAAGGAAGTAACCACTAAGTCTTTAGTTTTTACATTAAAATGATATGATCATAATGCTTTATAGACAATTGTTTAATTTTTGTCCGAGATAGTCTTTCCCAATGCTCTAAGCATCCGAACGACACTACACAAAGCATAAAGGAAGTGGCTCACTCTAGCAGTGAATTTTCAAAGAGCTAGTCATACTTCAAGGAATATGAGACTACTTCAACAAAAATAAGAGAATGTATATAAATTTCAAAATATTTCAAATCATTCTGATCCCTTTCTCCTCGTGCTCATCTCACCTTGCCCACCTCTGCTATCAATCTTGAGAACTACTCACTGGTCTACAAGTTACATTTGTTACAATGTAAAACAATAAAGTGGACACAAATGTGTTAATGTACTTTTTGGGGCGAAGGTACAGAAAGGGGAGTGATCAACAGCCTTCACTGGATTCTCAAAGAGAAGTATGACCCACCCCCACCAAAGATGAAAATCCCTGCTACACTCAGTGAGGCTCATCCATATATAGTGCAGTTCTGGAGGCTGACAACTTAACAATCCACAGCAAAGGAACTATCACTTATTTCAGCCAGGAAGACGAGAGAAACAATGTACCTGTGTACTACAGGCCTGGGCTCTGTCTCTAGGAAAAAGAAAATTAAGAATGAATTTAATTTACCAAAATATCCACAAAAAATTAAATTGCTCCAAATGTACCAAAAAGAACATTTTATGATACCTGGTAGAATTTAATAAGATATGGGGCTTGGAGTGGCTAGTAACACTATCAAAAGGGATTCCTTGATTACACATTTTGGTATACTCTTAAAACACATATATTCACATAATCCATCTTTCAAAGAACTGGATCTGATCCAAGAGTTCCCAAATGAAAAGCAGCTAAAATGGAATCTGCACATCCCAGCCAACTTCTGGAAATGCCATAAGAATATAAAAATAGCTCTTACTAACTGCTTACTAATTTCAAATTTGGTTTTGAGAATACATCTCACAAATCATGACTGAGAATGACTGATACAGAGTTGGAAAAGTATTTACTATTACAGATGAAAAAATTCAGAAGTGCCAAAATCGTGTTAAAAGGAGATGACAAACTTTTTCCTGCTTTATAATGAAATGACTAAGTAATATAATTGGGATAATATTTTTGGATTCCCCTCCTTGGCAAATTTCTCTCCCTATACCCCATCTGCCATTGGAGCTCCAGTCAAGGTTGTGGGACAAATACTACACTTCAGAAAAGAAAGAACAACAAAATAAAGGACCTTCCAAATGTTAGGAGGAAAGAGAAAGCCCACCCCTACTATGCCTATGTATACAAGGGGAAAACCAAACATAGCAGAAGGCTTTTGCCTAGCTCCCCACATGAAGCCCTGAGAAAAGACCATCGTGCAGGATGATCCTGGGGCAATATGGTCTGGAGGAGGGGGAACATGAGAACCTTAGGAGAGGAAAGAAGCAAGTAAATGAGCTTAAGGCAATACTCTTGGCTCCTATGACCTATGTATATAAAAAGGACCCAGAAGTTCCATAAGCTCTGGAAGCATCAATACCAAAGCATCTAAGCAGCCAAGTAAGTCCAAGACAAGATTAGAGAAGCAACTCACAATGGATACCAATGAAGACCAATCACCAGTACAGAATTGCAAAGTACTCTCCACCACCTTCACAAAGTCACCTGAACCACCCCACAGCACTTAAACAGCATCCTGAAGTACAGCAGGGGCAAGAAGTGGGATTAATCTGAAAGACTGTGCATATACCTAGGAGAAGTTGAATTAGCTAATGAAAGTGACATTAATGAGCAAGTTCAAACACTCTGTCGTCTTGCCTAATATTACCCAACTGGGCGAGAGGCTTTAAGGTAGAGTCATTATAAAAAATAAAGAAGCTATATTTTCTTTGAGGAATTGAGTAAAATGCAAAATTTTCAAACTTGCTAACAATGTTTAGTAATTGTAATTTCATTTTCCTTTTTCCATTTCCTTTTGTTTCCATTTCATAAAAACAAATCAAGACTCAAAATTACTATCATAAATATCCTCAGGTAAGACACTACTCCATGAAACAAGGTAGTTAAAAAAAAAGCAAAGGAAACGTTCTTAGAAATTAGAAATAAGGGAAACAAAAATCTCAGAATTGAAATATAAAACAGAAAATATCCTACAAAGCAGAGCAAAAAGACAAAAATCATAGATATAGAAAAGATAGTAAAGCTAGTCTAAGAATTACAACATCTGTAAAAGAGAAGTGCCAGAAAGATAGCAGAGCCGTCCCCCAGAAGATGAAGTTGATGGAACACTCAGTGTGTCTGAAATGCAATGAGAGGAGATTTAGAGAATTAGAGGATAGTTTGATAATGGATTAGGAATACAGACCTAAAAAAAACTGAGGGACAATTATCATTGACTCTAGAGAAAGTTTTAGAGGAAAGGAAAAGTAATCACAGCATGCCAAATGACTCAGCTATGAATTACCTGTTCAGAGTAATACCAATACAAATAATCAATTCTAACCCACACAAAATTTGGACATAATGACACTGGGAAAATGGGAACACAGGAAGTATGCATACATGCGAGAGAGGGGAAAAAAGAGTTGAATACTTATCTTTCATATGGGACAACAGATAATATTAACAATTAGCAGCAAAAGTGGTGATGGCTGTGTGGCAATGTGAATGTACTTAATGTCACTGAATTGTACACTTAAAAATGGTTAGGGGCGCCTGGATGGCTCAGTAGGTTGAGCGTCTGGCTTCGGCTCAGGTCATGATCTCGCAGTTGATGGGTCTGAGCCTTGCGTCGGGCTCTGTGCTTACAGCTAGAGAGCCTGGAGCCTCCTTCAGATTCTGTGTCTTCCGTTCTCTTTGCCCCTCCCCTGCTCACACTGTCTCTCACTCTCTCTCTCTCAAAAATAAATAAAACATTTAAAAAATGGTTAGAAGAGTAAATTTTGTTATAGATATTAACTGCAACGAAAGACAGAAAGAAAGAAAGAGAGAGAGAGACAGAGAGACAGAGAGACAGAGAGACAGAGAAAGAAAGAGAAAGAAAGAAAGAAAGAAAATGTCAGCGCCCTGGGTGGCTCAGTCGGTTAAGCATCAGACTCTTGGAGCCCCATGTAGGGTCCATAGTGGGTGCAGAGCCCACTTCAGATTTTCTCTTTCCCTCTCCCTCTGCCCCTCCCCTACACATATACTCTTTTCCTCTTAAAAAAGAAAAGGTAAAAGCAAAAGTACATGGGAGGTAAATTACCAAACACCCTAAGAGTTAAAATTTGTTGCCTTTAAAGAGCAAGGAATCGGGGTGCCTGGGTGGCTCAGTCGGTTGAGCATCCGGCTTCGGCTCAGGTCATGATCTCGCAGTTTGTGGGTTCGAGCCCCGCATCAGGCTCTGTGCTAACAGCTAGCTCAGAGCCTGGAGCCTGTCTTCAGATTCTGCGTCTCCCTCTCTCTCTGACCCTACCCTGCTCAGGCTGTCTGTCTGTCAGGCTGTCTGTCTGTCTGTCTGTCTCTCTCAAAAATAAAAATAAAAAAAATAAAGAGCAAGAAAGCTAGATGTTTGGGGGAGGGTAAAGAGAGGCAGGACACTGCAGGGGGTGCAGGAGTTCACAGAGCCTTTGAAGAGTTACATGGGGGCATCTGGATTGCTCAGTCAGTTAAGCCTCAGACTCTAGATTTCAGTTCAGGTCATGATCTCATGGTTGGTGAATTTGAGCCCCACATGGAGCTCTGTCCTGACAACGGGTAACCTGCTCAGGATTCTCTCTCTCCCTCTCTCTCTATGCCCCTCTCCTGCTTGCACACTCTTTTGCTCTGTCTCAAAAATAAACTTCTTAAAAAATAAATAAAATAAATAACAAAGATGTGTAACTTTGATAAAAATGAAGATTAAATTTAAATACTCACCAGGAAAGTTTAAAGCTGTCACTTTTTTTCTGTCTATATAGGTAAGATTTAGACTACTCTTAATTTGATCTTTGAAGTACAACATACATGGGGCACCTGGGTGGTATCCACTGTCAGCACAGAGTCTGTCTGGGATTCTCTCAACTTCTCTCTCTGACCCTCGCCTGCTCATGCTCACTCATTCACTCTTTCTTTCTCAAAATACATAAACTTTATGATAAAGTACAACATACAAAATTATGTATGCATGAACATTTGAGGAAAGGGTATGTCCTGAATAGGTCTATGTTCATAAAATATGTTTATGCCTATAACCCAAAGCAAACTATATGAGGCTACATGCAATTTTGGACATTAGCCAGATTAAGCAAAATAAAACTATGCAGAGTAAATCTCTGGCACCACCTCTTCTACCTAACTAACTCCAATTTCTGTATCCTAACTAGGGCCCTGGATATCTAGTCTAATTAAGGGAAATAATTTGGATAAATGAATTTAACATGAAATTATGCGAATTATCTATTACAGTCCCTTACCAATTTAGATATCACAAATTCAGAATTTATAATAATTCAGAAAAGATATATCCTTTTTAAGAGTGTTTAGAAATTAGAGATTAATTTACTATGCTTTCAAATCAAGAATCAGGGCGCCTGGGTGGCTTAGTCAGTTAAGCGTCCAGCTTCAGCTCAGGTCATGATGTCACAGTTTGTGGGTTCGAGCCCCATGTCGGACTCTGTGCTGACAGCTAGCTCAGAGCCTGGAGCCTGCTTCAGATTCTGTGTCTCCCTCTCACTCTGACCCTCCCCTGCTCACTCTGTCTCTCAAAAATCAAGAATCAGCCATAAGTTTTAGTTATTTAAATAGTTAAAAGTGCATTGCAACTTATCCAACTGGCAAATAATTTAAACTGTGTTAGCCAAGTATTGGCAAGAATATGGAGCAATAAGAATGCTCCAATTTATCCTGCCGGTGGCAGGGTACATTAGAACATAACTTTGAAAACCAATTTTGCATTATGTATTAAAGGTGAAAATGTGTGTACTCCGCAACCCAGCAATGTAACTGTAGGAGGAACTCTCATAAAGAACTGTTCATAGCAACATTCAGAATGTTTGTAATAGGGAAAACTTGGAAACAATACAAATAGTGAAATACATAAATAAATTGTAGTATGTTTACGCCAATGGAATTCTATAAAGAGGTAAAAATGAACAAGCACTGGCTATATTCATCAAAATGGATGAATATGAAAACATGGCAATGATCTAAAGAAACAGGTCATAGAAGAATACTTAAAAGATCATTCCACTTATAAAAAATTTTCAAGAACAAACAACACTAGATATTGTATTATAAGAATGATTTATTACAAAAACCAGAACAGTGTTTAGCCTACTGGGAGAGTGAGATGCACGGGGAACGGCTTACGAACAGTATGCAAGTTACTGGTAATGTTCTATTTCTTTTTGGAGGTGGTCATAAAACTATTCATTTTATAATTATTTCTAAAGGCACACATGTACATTTTATGCATAGTTATGTAATATTTCACAAAAAGTAAAAAAAATTAATCCTATAAAAAAATAATCCTAAAAACAATCAATTTTTAATGGAGAAAAATGCATTGCAATTAATGTGAGCCTATCATGAATAACTTTTTCATTAATTATTTCATGGATTATCATTTAAATACAGTGTGGTTCATAATGTGAAACGCACCTAAAAGTAGTAAAATTTTACTTTATTGCTTGTTTCTTTTTAACTTTAATTAAATACTTGATTCAGTTTAGCAACTACTGAGAACCTATTATGCACCAGGCACGGATTAAGCACTGGGGATACCAAGTGAAAGAAGTCACAGCCCTGCCCGGAATGGCTGGGGACAAAGATATACAAACAGATAAATACTTTAATTAATATCTACTTTATCCTGATGATTAATTAAAGCAATATTTTTTCAGTATTTAAACCTTATAAACTCTAAGAAAGTAAAAATGAGGTAATAAAATGCATCTATTATTCCCACTACAAAACATTAAACATTTTGTAGCAGTAACTGTCACTGAATCTTCGTCACCATAAATCCGATCACCCCTCCCAATGCCTGGACATGAAACCCAATTCCAGGCGATGAGAAATAAGGGGAAGTCAGCTGGGAACTTCCAGGAAAGATGTGCACACTCCTAAAGGAGAAACAGGAAGAGGGAGCTCTTCTTCACTCTCTGGAGGTTCTAGTATCTGAAAGTGTTGTGGCCAATTTGCCACCAGCCTGATGACAGGGCCACCTAGCACACTCACTCAAACAGATAAACTGAAATTTATGTGATGATCTACACAACTTAAGGCTTTCAGGTTGTTTTTAGTTTTTCACTATTTTTTTAAATTATCTTTGTCTGTATTTTATGTTTAAAATATGTATCTAGGCAAACAGCTCAGTTCAAGATACTGTATGACAAAAAGCAATAAGGATACATATAGGGTAATTAGGAAACACAGGGAATAGATACTCTGTCCAGCCTGTAGGTAGTTTTCGACGTAATATTCCTTCTCCAGCAAATAATAGGTAATTATATAGGTTGGATGGGTAAGTGTACCTTCCTAATTTTCTCATTACAGTGCTATGTCTTGTAATGTGATTCTTCTTCAAATCTTGTGTAAAAAAACAATGCAATCTTTTTTTCTTTTTCTCAGTGAAATGTTTTTACGTTTTTCCTCAGCTTTACTGAGATACAGTTGACATGTAACATTATATAGGTTTAAGGTATAGAATGATTTGAGATATATATATATATTGCAAAATGATTACTGCAATAAGTTTAGTTAATACCCATCACCTCACAGTTACATTTTTTTTTCTCATAAACAGAACTTTGAAGATCTACTTTCTTGGCAACCTTCGAATATACCACATAGTATTGTCAACTACAGTCACTATGTTGTGCATTAAATTTCCAGAACTTAGTTCTTATCAATGGAAGTTTGTAACTTCTGGCCACCTTCACTTATTTATCTAACCCTCACCCCTACCTAATAACTACGAATCCGTTCTTTGTTTAGGGAACTATGGCCATCTTGCACCACAAACCCTTATCAGCGGTTTCACTTTCTACTACTTCAGTTAACCGCAGTCAACTGCAGTCTGGGAGCAAATAATACTGCTTCCAACATGTCGTCATCAGGTCCACAGTATCCTAATGGTAAGTCACAATGCCTACATCATTCACCGCGCTTCAGATCGTCACATAGGCACTTATCATCTCATATCATCACAAAAAGAAGAGTATACTAAGATATTTTGAGAGAGACCACATTCACAGGACTTTTACTGCAATATATTAAATTATTCTATTTTATTATTAGTTATTGGTAATCTCTTATTGTACCAATTTTATAAGTTAAACTTTATCATAGGTATGTATGTACAGGAAAAAGAAGTATGTATAGAATTTGTTACTACCCACAGTTTTAGGCAACCACTGGGGGTCTTGGAATGTATCCCTGTGGACAGAGGGAGACTACTATACCTCTTTACCTCGCTAGAGAGATTCCCTTTATGACATATTCAATTTACTCAGGAGTCCCTTGAATTCACCCATCTCCTTAGAACTAATGCCATTTTTACACAAATTTCAAAGATAGCTATGTTTAATTAAGCATTTACTAAAGACATCATAAAAATATTTTCCAAACACCAATAATACTAAACACTATATAAGATGTATAATAAAATATTCTTCACACTGAATAAAGAACTGAAATTATTTTTACCTGCTTTTCTTTGCTAAATCTAGCCTTAATTCCTAAAGTAATCCATAAAATTTGATATTTTGGGAGAAAACAACTGGCTCGTTGGGTTTCATCTCATTTGAAAAGCATCACAAAGGCTGTCTCAAAAAGCTAAAATCCCAGGGGTTCCAAACCACAGTTGACTCCTGGACAACATGGTTTTGAACTGAATGAGTCTACTTATCTGCATATTTTTCCCAGTAAATACAGTACAGTAAATACTTACGTTTTCTTAGTAACATTTTCTTTTCTCTAGCTTACTTTATTGTAAGAATACAGTATATACTACAAAGAGCAAACAAAATATATGTTAATTAACTGTTTATGTTATCAGTATGGCTTCCAATCAGCAGTAAGTCATTAGCAATTAAGTTTTCGGGGAGTGAAAAGCTATATGGAATTTTCAACTGCACCGGCAGGGTGGGTCAGTGCCCCTAATCTCTGTGTTGTTCAAGTGTCAAGTGTACATCTTCTAGGACTAATGAAAAGTGGCATTTGTTATACCAAGTATTCTCATACTATCACTGTTTGATTTTGCAATAGTGCTCTTCCTCAAAAATAATTTTTAAATATATTTATATAAAATAAATAATAAGTTTTACTTTAAGAGTTTTATATCATCCCTTGAAATAACCAATATACCTTAGAATGTCACAAAATAACAATCTGATAGCAAATTAAGTAATATCAGGAAATTCCAAACAATAAATATATATTATGTTGTGATTTAGTGGAGAAAGGTCTAAATAACCATTGCAAGTATTTAAAGAAACTAAGAATCATGAGTAATTATCAAATACATGCATACAATCTAAAATTTCAACAAGAGCAAGATACCACTAACAAACAAAAACAAAATTCACTGATTTTATCTATAGATATCACTGCAAGAACATTTCTTTCTTTCACCGCATTTACTTTCCTATGTACCTATGTCACCTGGCATATCGTATTAGTAGATCCTCTGTCACCAGCAACACACCAATGCATGTGGCATTTCAAGTACCTGAGATAAGGCATAAGAGAGTTAAGGATTTGGAAACTTTTTAAAGAGGGTATTCTTTAGAATGTTTTGGCAAACACACTGTTTTTATCTCAAAATAATACTTGGTTCATTTTTTTAAACAAAGCAATATTATTATAATAATAAGCAAATATTCATGGCTATAATAACTACCTATTTTTCTCAGCTAAGAATAGATGATAAACTGACCACGCTCACCTAGTATTGAGACTTAGACTGTCTTAAAAATACTTGCTATAACATCAAGGAGTGGTGGGGAGAAGAAGATCCCAAAAAACAGAGGGAAAAATGCTTCTGAGTGCCACCAAGAAGATATAATAAGAAAGTTCCATGTAGCAGTCTCAAAAATACACACAGATTATGTCTCACTGAGGATAAGTAAAATGAACCAAATGTTCCAAGATGTTGAAATGCTCCCTATTTCTATTAGGGAATACCTGGATGGTAACAACATTCTATAAAAACAGTCTAACAGCTGCAACTATGTATTACTTAAGGAGGACTAAGGTGAGATGACATCTAATTATTTTTTAATATCAAAGTAGTAAATGTACAAATGAGAAAAGGAGATTGAAATCCATGAAATGGTATATGTTGAATTTCAGGATAACCCATCGTGACTAGAGAACTAGCGAATCCAAAAAAGTCCATTAAAGTTTTATGTCTAAAAAATTGGAAAGCATCTTTTTTACAAATTAAAGACAGATTGTAAAGAGAGGGTTGGAGCTGGAAAGTTCCCTGCTCATCAAATTAAAAACAAGAGCTCTATTCATAAAAAAAAAAAAAAAATTTTTTAAAGAATACTTATGTGGTCAAGTCACATTCTTTGTTCTGAAGTTTTTATATGCAACTTGGGGTGAGCATTTTACTTGTGATTCATAAAGAATCAGTGTAAGTAAAGTCTAAGAGGAGCTCCTTGAGCACATGAGTACATTTCAGGTGATATGTAAGCAGCCGTGTAAGATACGGTAAGAAAGGAGAAAACACACCCTAAACCCAAAGGAAGGAGTGTGGTCACATGACCAACAGCTGGACTTGATTAAAAAGAAATACCAGGTTAGGCACTTTGGTGGTTCTTCCATAGTTACATGACAACACAAATGAGAAATGCTACATTTCTCACAGCCTGTTGCCTAGTGATCTCAATGCCTGCCCCTTTATCCACCCTCACAGTACAACTCCTGCTCCCTTTCTTCCTCTATAGCTCTGCAGTATTCTCCTCTTACAACATCATTTTTTAAAAGAACTTTATGAGAAAATAGAGCAAGTGTAAATAAAAAATCATCTTCACTTATAATCTGTGATTCATTTTCACTTTCACAAGCACAACAAAATACAAATTGAAGTTTCCATGTCAATACAAACATGGACAGAACTACTTTAAGTAGATTACATTGTGCTGGGACAGTAGAATGCCTGCCTTCTGAGGATCGAACGTTAAAATGCAGGATAGGAAGCGGATGACAAATTTAACACATCTTTCTTCCTTAAAATTGGCTGTGCAGTACAGCAGAAGGTTAATACAGAATGTAGTACTATGGAAACAACACGGTTTTATTGAACTGTGAACTAAAGAGTTACATTAAATACCCACAATTCCTTGTGAAAATCTCTTTGTTTTAGTGCTTGTCAGTATCTGCATTTTACAGCTGCCTCCTTTAGTATGGACCCTGTCTTGTGGAAGTTTGGAAACTTAAAACATTAATATCCAAGAGCTTAAAAAAAATCAGTGCTAATAACTTACACAGATGGGAGTAAAACAGTCACAGCATTCTTAACTATAAGCCGAACAGAAAATAAATCTAAAGACTAGTGATGACTATTTACAGAATATAAGAGCAAAAATATCTCAGCTTGGCAAAATTTTCCTATAAGTCAAAAAAGCAGACAGATTAATATCAAGTCTGAGGTAACATTTACCAAAAGGTAAAAATCCCCAGAAACCGTCTCTCAATTTATTTCTTTCTCATAATAATAAAAGTAAGCAATTTTTTTCTTCTGAGATAAATGTTCAACCTGATGCAAAAAAAGCATCATTTAATCAATGAGATTCCTTTTACTCCTGTAGGTCCACATACTGAAGAAGTAGCTCCTGTCCCTCCCGATACCACCATTACTACTGCTGACTTGTAAAGTAGTCCTCAGGAGCGCCTGGGTGGTTCAGTCGGCTGAGCATCTGACTCTTGATTCTAGCTCAGGTCATGATCTCACCATTTGTGGGTTCTAGCACTGGTGGTGCAGAGCTTGCTTGGGATTCTCTCTCTCCCTCTGCCCCTCCCGCCCTCCTCCAGTCATGTGCATGCTCTCTCTCTCTCAAAATAAATTAAATAAAGACATTCTGTAAAAACTAAAGTATTCCTTGGGGCACCCGGGTGGCTCAGTCGGTTGAACATCCGACTTTGGCTCAGGTTGTAATCTCATGGTTCATGAATTCGAGCCCCGCACAGGTTCTCCTCAAGAACCCTGACTCTTCAGTTTAACCACATGAGCTCTTAAGCATCATCACCTCTTGCCCAACCTTGCTAGGTCTGGTATAATACCAATCTGTCTCCCTTTTTCAAAAACTATCCTGAATTTAGATAGGTACTGTCCAAAATAACTTTATGTGATAATGAAAATATTCTATATTTGAGCTGTCTGTGGTAGCTATGAGCCATATGTGGCTACTGAACACTTGAAAAGTGGCTAGTGTGATTGAGGAACTGACTTATTATATTTTACTCAATCGCAACTGAATGTAAACTTAAATAGCTGCATAGGACTAGTCACCTGCCAGAGACAGCACAAATCTAGAGCAAGAATACTTCTTTTCCTACCAGAAATCATTTAGTTTGTCCTGTAGATTATGGGAGAGTTACTAAAAGGTTGGAATTAACATTTTAGAAAGTGTTTTCTGGCTGCTTTTTGGGAGTATGATTTTAGAGGCTGGGAAGGGAAAGAAAATGCTAAAGGTCTGAAAAGTACTCATTGGCTGTCAATTACAAGGTCTCTGGTCATCTCAGAATGAGAATTTAGAGTGAAGAAGTAGGATTATAAACTTCACTGAAATAGAAATTGCAAATTCAGACCACTCTTTCAAGAAGTCTGGCTCCCAAGGAAGAAAGAGAGGAAGTAGGGAACAAACATCATGAAGAACCTATCGTGTGCCAGAATTTTAAAGAAGGAGCTTCACACTGATTACTCCATTTACCTTTGCTTAATCCTCAAAACAAACCTATAATAAATCTCATCTTACAGAAATTAAGAAATGAAGCCCTAGAGGGGCTGACTTGTCCAGGGACATTCTGGTAGAACTGGGATTATAAAACTAGAGTCTTTTTCAGGCCAAACTTCATTCCCTTAAAGGTCATGTAGAAATGGTGAGAGAAAGGCAGGACTGAAGCAGTAATGGATCTGTGGAAAGATTAAAGATTGAAGAGAGTGATAAAAGTAATTGATGGGCAAGGCTCTAGAGAAGATAGGGAGAAACAGAGTCTAGGCCAGAGATATTAACCTCGAATGAGAACAGGAAAATCACTTCCTCTAAGATGGAAAGATAGAAACCCAGTAAGTGTGGATGTGTACATGTTTATACTACAAGGGGTTTAGGGATGACAGGAAATGGATGAAATTAAAGCCTGGTGAGCTTTATTTTCCCTGTTAAGCAGAAGACAAGCCCTTGCATGAGAAGATGAGAGCAAAGGTTTAAAGAGAATTGTCTGACCTAGCCACAACAAAGTGAAAGGAAGGAATGGGCCTGAGACTCAAAAAAAATTTTTTTGTTTTAATGTTTATTCTTGAGAGAGAGACAGAGACAGAGGGAGAGAGACAGAGTGAGATGCAAGTGGAGGAGGGGCAGAAAGAGGGGGACAGAATTGGAAGCAGGCTCCGCACTATCAGCTCAGAGCCGGATATGGGGCTCAAACCTACAAACTGTGAGATCAGGACCTGAGCCAAGATCAACTTAACCAACTGGGCCACCCAGAGACACGCCATGGGTACTTCTTTCTTATCATCAATCCTTGGATCTGGATGTTTAGCTAATAATGCTGAGTACCTGACACATTAAAAGCATATACATTAAGGGCTTAAACCAATGTTTTCCTATGTTGGATCAAAATTCTTTTGATACTTACATAATTTCCAGCTATATTTTTTCCAACTTTTTTTATTATAGTAAAATACACTTAACATAAAATTTACCATGGCTGTAATTTTCATAAATAATACAAATGTATGAAGCATCACCTTTCATTGGACTTATTACAAATTAGAAGAAACTAAATGTGTTGAACTGGTAATTTTACAATTAGTAATGCTAAAAATACATGCATTTGTACCATAATTTGAATTTTCAGACCTAGTCAGTGTTTTTTATATATTTTTTTTTTATTTTGAGAGAAAGTGAGAGAGCATACACATGGAACAAGAGGAGAGGGAGAGAGAGAGGGAGAGAGAGGGAGAGAGAGAGAGAAAGAGAGAGGGAGGGAGAGAGAGAGAGAGAGAGATGGAAGAGAATCCCAAGCAGGCTCCATACTGACTTAGGGTTCAAACTGATGAGCCATGAGATCATGACTTGAGCCAAAATCAAGAGTCAAACACTTAACCAATTGAGACACCCAGTGCCCTCAGATCTATTCAGATCTTGAGTTGTGAACTGTAAAAGGGTCCTCCTAAATTAAATAAATTATTTTTTAATTTCTAAAGTATCAATGATTTTTCCTTAAAGTAGAAAAAATACATACTTATAAAAATATGATGTTACTAAGAGCATAATATAATTTAAAATAAGTACAAAGCTATAAACTTCAGTAATGAAGCACTATACTTTCCGGCATTAAAAACTAACAACCAATTTATCTTAAAATATCATTTAAGCTTGGCTATGATAGAAGCAAAGTTAAAATTTTTTTAACATCATAAATAATTCCTGGCTTACATTTAGGATGTAGACTGCTTGAAACAGAGTTGTTCCCACTCTTCCAATAAGAAAAAAGTAGAAAATCTAAACAAATATCATTTTTTCTAGAGACTATAACTTAGCAAGCTAAGGCTGTAGGACAACCAACTACCCTGAAATCTAAGGAAAGACAGATGACTCCACAGAGACACAGGAAGCAAACACTTGCTTACTGGGTGCACATACCAAGGTGCTATACACCTGTAGAAAAATTCAGCTGAATTTTTTAACTGCTAAAAGCCAAATGTGGGCTACCGTGAGAGTGGAAAACCCCTGGGAGCCACAGAACAAGAGGAGTCTGCACCTACTCACAGCTTCTTCTCTAGAGACCTTACCAGGTGCTGGGGAGAAAGTGTGGGGGCAAAATAAGAAACCAAGGAAGGCCTCCTTTGAGGTGCAGGCCCAGGAGAGGGGAGCAGCAGCTGTTCCAAGGAACGCCTGAAGCCTCACTTGAATCCTTCTACCCCAGGGAACAAAAGCCGAAACCTGACTGGGAGAAGGGATCAAAAAAACCCGTGAGGCAGGGGAAGAGACAGGGAAATGTTCTAGCAGCAGACCACCTCCACCTCTGAGAGAACATGAGTCAGGAACACTAATAGGACCCCAACCCAGCAACTGCCTAAGGCTGAGGCTGAACCAGGACAACAAAAACCACTGGTCCCCCAGCCCCCAGTACCAGGTTAGGAGGCACTGAGTAACAAATAATAGCAGATCCACTGCTGGGGGAAAGGCAGGAATGTGGAAAAAGGCCCTCTCTGAGGTGCACATACACAGGGAAGCTGAGGGTGGATCAGACGTTGAGAAAAAGTCTCTGGAAAACCAACCTCGCCTGGGCACAAGATAAACACTAGATGAATCTGAAGCATATGGTAGACTGAGGATACTGATAACAACAACAAACCGCAAACTCAACTCAGCTTCTATGCAACCTAACACAATTCCTATAATAAAGGCCAAGCAAAAGAAGAAGAATGACCATTTCCAGGCATAAATAATAGTGACTTCAAGGTCTACTGTTCTACACAAAGATGTCTGCTTTCAACCAAAACATGAAACACACAAAGAAGCAAGAAAAGATAACACACTGTCAAGAGGCAATGCAATCAACAGAATCAGCCCAGATATTGGAACATATAGGGAATTTAAAATCACTGATTTAAATCAATTTAAATTAACATGGTAGAATAGTGGGAAAAGCCTTTTTTCTTAAAGCATCCTCCTTTTTTTTTTTTTAAGAGAGAGTGAGTGCACGAGGAGGAGAGAGGGGCAGAGGGAGACAAAGGGCAAGATAGAGAGGCAGAGAGAGACAGAGACAGAGACAGAGACAGAGAGAGGCCCAAGCAGGATCCACACTGAGCACAGAGCCCAACCCAGAGTTCAATCTCACAATCTTGGGATCATCATGACCTGAGCCAAAATCAAGAATTGGACATTCAACTGACTGAGCCACCCAGGCATCCCCAGAAAAGTCCTTTTAAAAATTACAATAGTTGAAACGGAAAAGGCATAGCTTTAGGTCTTGTCACCCCAACTTAGTTCCTTCAAAGCAGGATCCAAGTTCATTTCTCTTTGCTTCCCTAACATCTAGCACAATCAGTAGATCTGACATTAGCACAACAGTACAAAAAATGAAATATATTTTTGAACTTGAACTTGAAGACCCTCAACCACCATTAGCAGACAAAGTAGTAGGCCAAACTTCAATCCCAGAACCATAGAAAGAGCTTCAATTTTGGATGGACTTTTGCACTTTTGCTCCTAACTTTCCAAACTGACTAGGAATAATTAAACCCAGGGTCTGCGTGCTGCTCCTGGAGCTCTTGAAAACCTGTTCATTCATATTATAAAACTGCCTTTTGATTAGTTATTCTGTTCCAAAGACTAGAATCCAAGGGTCGCCTGGGTAGCTCAGTTGGTTAAGTGTCCAATTTTGGCTCAGGTCGTGATCTTGAGGTTTGTGAGTTCAAGCCCCGTGTTGAGCGCTGTACTGACAACTGAGAGCCTGGAGCTTGCTTTAGATTCTGTGTTTCCCTCTCTCTCTGTCCCTCCCCTGCTCATGCTCTGTCTCTGTCTCTCAAAAATAAATAAATGTTTAAAAATGTTTTTAAAAAAACAAAAGACTAGAATCCTTAAGTAAATGATGCTTATGTAAAAATAACTTGTGAGGTATATTTATAAAAATGATCTCACATTTTCAGATGCTAGAGGGGAAAAAAACACATCTTTCATTGAGTATCATCCTTCACTTATGTACATATTATGCTCAAGCCTTCTTAGCTCTCATTTCTTTACCACTTAAGAAAAATAAAGTGGCACTGAGATATTCTTAACCAAGACCTTCCGATTCTTACCTCAAGCATTCCTAACTCCTAAAAGATAAAACTACCAGCCCCCTATCTTCCAACCTCCAACTTATTTAAGTAATCTTTTACATCCCTCACAACACTTTCCCTAAAGAGACTGTTATATATAAGTCCAGTTTTATAGAGCCTATGGGGTTTTGACTACCTCCTGTAATTATCTCTAGCTGAATTATAAAAATAACAATGAACTTGAAAAAGGGTCCTGTAACTTCCTATTTGATCTCAAGGGCATCTTCCAATTTCTCAATCTTACATTGGGCCTCAGTAATCTTCCCCATGAAAAATTTAGAATAAATCTCCAAGAACTTTCAAAATTCCCAGCAATGATGCAAAATATTTGCTTATGCAATGAATTAGCAAGATCAATGAACCTTTGCAAAACAATTACAGAAATTGTAATTTTTTCAAAAAAAATCTCCAAAATGCTTTTTATATGCTATCATAAACTTCCATACCCACTTAAATTAACCCCAATCACACAGCATCTTTTGATATCATACACATTTTCATAGAACTCGATCATGCCCATGTTCAATGATAACCAATCCAGTGATACTTCCAAGATGCCACTTTCTCTCACTTCTTTCTGCATCTCTAGTCACTCTCTTTTGCTTGTTGTCTTCTCCCTGACCTCTGAGTGGAAGAGTACCTCCATGCTCAGTCCTTAGACCACTTCTCTTTTCCATTTAATTCTCCTCAGTAATTCCATCTGGTATCAAGGTTTTAAATACAAATACATATCTCCAGTTCACACCTTTGTCAAACTCCAGACTTACCTATTTAACTGCCCACTCAACATTTCACTTGGATATCTCCGAGGTATCTGGAATTCTTAATATGTCCAAAACTAAACTCCGGGGCACCTGGGTGGCTCAGTCAGCTAAGCATCCGACTTCAGCTCAGTTCAATATCTCACAATTCATGGGTTCCAGCCCCGCATCAGGCTCTGTGCTGACCATTTGCTCAGAGCCTGGAGCCTGCTTCTGATTCTGTGACTTCCTCTCTCTCTGACCGTCCCCAGCTCACGCTGTGTGTGTGTGTGTGTGTGTGTGTGTGTGTGTGTGTGTGTGTGTCTCTCAAAAAGAAATAAACATTAAAAATAATTTTTTTAACAAAACTAAACTCCTGATTGTTTCCCCAATCTGACTCCAACCACAAACTTCTCCATCTCAGGTGATGGCAAATCTAATCCTAGTTGCTCAGGCAAAACACCTTGGAATCACCTTTGACTTCCTCCAAACGGTCACAAAATATGATTGGCACTATTTCAAAATATATCCAGTACCTGAGCACTTCTCACTACCTCTACTCTACCACCATCAATTCTTGTATGGATTACTGCAGTGGCCTCATAACAGGTCTCTGTGTTCTTATTCTGAGCCCTGACAACCCATTCTTAATACAGCAGCCAGAGTAATCCTCTTAAAAGGTAAGTTAGATTATCACTTCTCTGCTTAAAACCCTCTAATGGCTCCACATACCCCCAGTAAAAGCCTAAGTTCTTACAATGGCTTACAATGACCTACATGATCTGGTCCCCCTAATGTCCTGTTAGTTTCCCCTTTGCTCATTCACTCCAGCCATACAAAAATTTTTTTAGATGTACCTCTCCTGACTAAGTACCCTCCTGACTAAGAGCCTTTGCTTTAGCTGTTCTCTCTAGTGACTCTTCCTCCAGATACCTTCAAGGTTATCTACCTCACTTTCTTTAACTCTTTGCTCAAATATTACCTTTTGCATAAAACCTACCCTCACTTCCACCCATTACATTGCTTTTTTTTCCACTGCACTTACCACTTTCTAATGTACCACATATTTATTTTGATTACTGTTTATTTCTCTCTCGTCCCATTAGAAAGCTACATCCCAGTTGATGGCAACTTTTTCTTGGCTAAGAGCCATAAGCCATGATTCTTTTTGTTCATTCTACCCTCACAGTATTTGCAGGGCCAGTATTGTGGCCCTGCAAATAATGGCAAGTCTTGCACGTGATGGTTTCAAGCTGTAGTTCTTAACAAAAATATGATTTTAATCCCAAAGTGACTATACCCAACTGTAAAATTTTGCATGCACATAGTCTTGAGAGTATATTCATTGTTTGCAAGTAAAACCAAGTTTAAAATAATTATCATTTTTAGGAGCTACCTAGGTGGCTAGGTGGTTAAATGTCTGACTCTTGATTTTGGCTCAGGTCATGATCTCATGGTTCATCAGTTTGAGCCCTGTGTCAGGCTCTATGCTGACAGCGTGGGATTCTCTCTCTCACCCTCTCTCTCTGCCTCTCCCCTGCTCGTTCTCCCAAACTAAAAAGTAAACTTCAATAAGTTTTTTAAAAGAATTATAATTTTAGAAAGTAGAATTAAAATTTAAAGCTTCAGCCTAACAGAGGACCATAGGGAGGGGAAGGGGAAAAGAGAGTTGGAGAGAGAAAGGGACACAAATCATGAGAGACTATTGAATACTGAAAACGAACTGAGGGCGAAAGGGGGAGGGGGAGAAGGGGTGATGGTCATGGTGGGGGGCACTTGTGGGGAGAAGCACTGGGTGTTATACGGAAACCAATTTGACAATAAACTATTACTTTAAAAAAATAAAATAAAATAAAAGCAAAAAAAAATTTAAGCTTCAAAGTGATTTTAATGAATCTGTGAAATGGTCTATTAAAAAAAAAAGCGGGGCGCCTGGGTGGCTCAGTTGGTTAAGCCTCCAACTTCAGCTCAGGTCAGATCTCAGGTTTGTGGGTTCGAGCCCCGCGTCAGGCTCTGTGCTGACAGCTAGCTCAGAGCCTGGAGCCTGCTTCCGGTTCTGTGTCTCCTTCTCTCTCTGCCCCTTCCCCTCTCATGCTCTGTCTCTCTCTGTATCAAAGATAAATAAAACATTAAATAAATAAATAAATAAATAAAAATTTTAAAAAAGCAAGATCCCTAATGATCCCTAATAAGTAAAAACATTCTTAACTTCAAAAAGGATAAAATTCTAAGTAAGATTCACATAGAGCTCTGCTATCTACAAACTGTTTTCAGAAAAACTCTTATTTGATCTTATATAGGTGTATTATCATCAACCCCATTTTTTAAATATGGTAACTGAGGCTAACAGAAGTTAGGTGAATTGTCTAAGGTGATCCCGCTTGTAAGAACAGATTCCTAGATTCAATTCCAAGTCCATATACCTTTTTAAAATTTTGAAATAATCACAGATTCAGAAAAGTTCCAAAAATAATACAGAAGACTCATGCAGCCTTTACTATGTTCCCTCCAATGGTTACATCTTATATAAATATAGTATGATATTAAAACCATGAATTGATACTGGTCTATATACTTTTTATTATGGTGCCTGGGAATGATAATGAATCACAAACAATATGACTCAAAGATTTTTCTTAACTCCAGTGAAGATAACTTATGTAAATGAGCTAAGAGGTAATTGCTAGGTGTATACTACTTACCCTGACAACTATAGGAGTATTACATTCCATTTGGGTATTTATGTTTAATAATATATCAGAAAAGGAAGATATGATTAGAAGATATGAAGTTACGATTAGAAGATTATAAAGTAAGCAAAGTTGATTTGATAAACTTTTCTTCATTTACATGGTTGGTTATGATGATGCTATTGACCAGTTATAAAGTCATCTCTGCTCTGAGTAATTCACAAAAACTAATCTTGAGTCTCACTAATGACCATTTGTCAATTTCAAACTCAGTATATTCATTTTTCTTCCTCCTTTTTAGCCTCATGACAGTCTTGTTTACAATCCGCTTGATTCTTAGGGAAACTTTCTCCATCATTTGCTTTCAGGATACTACACTCCCTCAATTCTCCTTTTTTTGTGGCCTTTTCTGTTGTGTATAACCTATTATCTTTTATCAAAAATCTCTGAGCCCTTTCTTAAGGTACAGGTAAGAATCACAATCCCATTTGGAACACAGTTTTTCCAAGTCAAAAATCAACTGACAACTGTCTGAGTAACTTAGCACAGCCCTCTACTCTTTTAAGACACCTCTATTATTTCCCAGAAACCCCTTCCCCATATAGATCTGGGTCACATTTTGCCAGTGAATGGAATGCATGTGAGATCTGGAAAGAGGAGAAACCATCATTCACTGTGGGTGGCTGGAGGCAGATGTTAGATTCATAGTAGCTTTGGAGACAGCGGCTTTTGCTTGAGAATCATTTATTTTATTGTTGCAGCCCAAGACACATGAGAGAAGCATCCTCAAAGATGCTTGATAATTGCAGCAGTTTCCCAATCAGCTTTTGAGAACTCTGGAGGCTTCAGTGTCTGCTTTGCTGACCTTCCCGCAGAAGCCTTCCTGACCCAAGGTGACCCCCCTGACATTCACTCCACCAGCTCTGTCAAGATTCATGTAAGCCCTAATTCCCAGATCATTCCTAAGATAGTCCATTTTCCTTACAAATTGCAAATTGTTAAAAACTACATAGATATAGATTAGGTATACAGATAGATAAGTAGATAGATACATAGATCTATCTAAACTTACGTGGATGTAGATAAAGATTATTATATATGGAAAGATGTATACATTTGGCAAATACTCTGCTAAGGATAAAAACAACTTCATAAATAGCAGTCGCCTTTGGGGAGGGAAACTGTATGGCTAGAGGACAGAAAAGGAAGGAAAACTGATTTTTTTTTACTATATACCCTTTTGAACCTTCTTGAATTTCATACTATAAATATATACATCTACTCAAATATGAAGTAATTATTTAAAAGTTATATGCCCACATACTCTGTGCTGACAGCTAGCTAAGAGCCTGGAGCCTGTCTTCAGATTCTGTGTCTCCTTCTCTCTCTGACCCTCCCCTGCTCACACTGTCTCTCTCTCAAAAATAAAACATTAAAAAAAATTTTTAAGTTATATGCCCACATAATTATTGTTTTATGCACCTATGGTCCCCATGGACTCAGAAGTTTTTTCTGTCTATCATCCCTGCTCAAACCTCTGAGCTGTAAGAAGTGGTGTAGGAGGGGCAGAATGACTTCTCAGAAATGAGGTTTTGTACTCCCAGTGTAAAGCCTTGTCTTAGCCTTCTCCAGTTTGAAAGAATTTTTCCCATTCATTCCTTGTTATATTTAACAAGTCCTTTTAAATGATACAAAGACAAGGGGCACCTGGATGATCCAGTCAGTTAAGTGTCTAACTCCATCTCAGATCATGATCTCATGGTTTGTGGGTTCGAGTCCCGCATCGGGCTCTGTGCTGACAGCTCAGAGCCTGGAGCCTGCTTCAGATTCTGTGTCTCCCAATCTCTCTGCTCCTCCCTGTCCATGCTCTGTCTCTCTCTGTCTCTCAAAAATGAATAAACCTACAACCCTGAGATCAAGAGTCTCATGCTCTACTAAACGAGGCAAGTGCCCATAAGAATAATTTTCTTTTTGATAGTCACTATCTCTAATTTGTGAAGATGGCTAACCCTAACTCTCTGAAGTAGGACTCTTTAAAGAGATAATAAAACATGAACGCCTCTACAATGAGGGGGAAGAAAATGCCCTAAGTTGAGAATCACTCAAGCTGTAAGCCACCGTTAACTATGAGTATTGAATGTACCTTATCGCTTAGTACTTTAAGGCAGAAAGAAAAGTTGAAACTCAATGCTAAAATAAGTTTAAAGTAAGATTCAACGTATTAGGGGCACCTGGGCAGCTCAGTCAGTTAAGCATCCAACTTCAAGTCAAGTCATGATCTTGTGGTTTGTGAGTTCAAGTCCTGCATTGGGCTCTGTGCTGACAGTTCAGAGTCTGGACCCTGCTTCAGATTCGGTGTCTCCCCCCTCTCTCTACCCCTCCCATGTTCATGCTCTGTCTCTCTCTCAATGATAAATAAACATTTTTAAAAAATTTTTTTAAAGATTCAATGTAGGGGCGCCTGGGTGGCTCAGTCGGTTGAGCGTCCGGCTTCAGCTCAGGTCACGATCTCACGGTCCGTGAGTTCGAGCCCCGCGTCGGGCTCTGTGCTGACAGCTCAGAGCCTGGAGCCTGCTTCCAATTCTGTGTCTCCCTCTCTCTCTGACCCTCCCCTGCTTGCACTGTCTCTGTCTCTCAAAAATAAATAAAAAACAAAAAATTTTTAAAAATACATAAATATTCAATGTATTAAAATTCCAATCTACTCATAACTTTTAGAAAAAAAGTCTATTAACACAGTTGAACCTTGAAAAATGTGGTTTTGAACTACAGGGATTTTTTAAAGTCCAGTATTATAAACGTATTTTCTCTTCTTGATGATTTTCTTAATAACATTTTCTTTTCTCTAACTTCCTTTATTGTAAGAATACAGTATATACTACATATGATATACAAAATATGTGTCAGTCAACTGTTTATGTTATTGGTAAGGATTCCAGTCAACACTAGGCTATTAGCAGTTAAGTTCTAGGAGGGTCAAAAGTTATGCATCAATTTTGAACTGTGCAGTGGTCAGCAACTTTAACCCCTGCATTGTTTAAGACTCAACTAGATAGCATAGGATAGTATGACATAGTATGAAGTGAGGTACCCCTATGAATATAACAATCCTAGATACTCCCAAGTACTGAAAAAGACAGGATCCTCTCTCTGAGGAAGGAAAAACTTAAACACTAGCTAACACGATACTGTGGGAAAAGGAACACTAAAATATCTGTTGAAACCTTCACTATCTGATCAATAAGAAAGGGAGTCTCTGCATGTTAAATCAAGTGGCTAATCACTAACAGCTCACACTGCTCTTTAGCTTGCCTACGCACAAATCTTCTTGGTATAGTACTGCCTCCTGGGGGGTATAGCACATTACTACACTTCTGAGAAACCACTGATGTAAATAGAAAATACAGATATTATTTTCTACTAAAAACACAATGCAAAAACATGTCAAATAACAAAGAGGCCTGTCCTAAATAATCTCTTTCTTTTTTTAACACGGTATCATATTTATTTCTATTTGAATAAGTGGGAATAAAGTACACAATAAAACTTAATTACAGAAAGTGGTTGTTAATATGATTAAGAACATCAGGGTTTATACAGCATTTTGCATTTTCAAAGCACTTAGCCAACATTAAACGATTAATCTTTATAACATCCTTGAGGTCAATATCATCACTATCTTTTTTTTACAGAAAAGCAAATAGCAAGGTTAAGTAAAGTATTAGAAATTCAAGAACTAATCAGTAAGTAATCAGCAAAGTGCCACAGAATAGTCTAATGTGAAATATGTAGCACTAATACATTAACTCATCTCTAAAACCCCATGACCTACCTCTAGGAGAAATCAGTTACTCTTTTATTGGTGGTCCCTTAGCATTTTATAGCCCTCTATTATAAAGCTTAGTATTTTTACGTTATAGATACTGAGTTGCCAATCTTTGTGACCAAACTCTACCTCCACAAGACTGCACAGTGTCTGCCACACAGCAAGGCACAACAATGAATCATTCAGCCATCTGTCCAACTACAAAGCATCAACTATAGTCAGATGCTGTTCTGTACATGAGGATACAGTGGTAAAGAAAGAGGGCCAACCCTTAAATACAGAGAACAAACTGAGGGTTGCTGGTGGGATGCTGGGTAGGAGGATGGACTAAATGGTCAATGGGTATTCAGGAGGGCACTTGTTAGGGTGAGTTCTGGGTGTTATATGTTAGTGATGAATCACTAAATTCTATTCCTGAAATCATTATTACATTATGTTAACTAACTTAGATTTAATTTTAAAAATAAATAAATATTTTTTTTAAAAGAGAGAGAGCCAAGTCCCCTACCTTCATGGTAGGAGGCAAAGGCAGGTGACCAAAAGAAACTATCAGGTAGTAAGAAGAGCCATAGAGAAAATTTAAAAAGGCAATGTGACTACAGATGGATAAATAGTTACATTAGATTAGGCAGTAATATTCAAGCTGATATATGAATGTAAAAAAACAATCAGAGGTGCCTGGGTGGCTCAGTCGATTAAGCATCCAACTCTTGATTTCAGCTTGGGTCATGGTCTCATGGTTGGTAGGATCGAGCATCACATTGGACTTTGTGCTGAGACTGTGGAACTTTCTTGGGATTCTCTCTCTCCCTCTCCCCTGCTCTCCCACCTACTCACTCGGGAAGGGAAGGGGCAGGGGAAGAGGAAGGGGAAAAGACAGACAGACAAACAGACAGAAAGAGGAAAAGAAAAGAATTGTATTCTAAGTGAGATGAGAAGTGATTTAAGACTCCATAACATGTATTTGCCCATTTGAACTGCTGCACTTGGGTATTAGGTACCACTAAAAGGAAAATTAATGCTGAGAAAGGAAAATTATTGTGCTATTGGTTAGGGAGCCCTTCTGTTTTAATAAATTACTTTTAGTGAAAAAGTTATTTTATAATTAAATCATCAGACTAAAAGATAAAACAGCAGTGTCTACTAATATTTTAATAGAAGTTAGAATAATGAGATTTTGACAGTCATTACTGAAAGGAATTGAAGAGCTCCTGCATAAACCACTGTACATTATAGATGACTATAGTAAGATCTTATGCTAATTACTTATTAATTTTGCAAAACCTAAGATAACTCCAAATAGTTCATGATGAGTGCCAGACAGACATCTGGAGGAGGTTCCTGAGTAAAAGTATAGCAGTGTCATTAAACATAATAAATCTCTTCCTCTTACCCAAGAAACCAGAAGAGAAAAGGTAACATACACTTAGAAGTAAGAACAATTCTCACCGTATGAACTGAACAAAATACAGAAAAGGCTTAAACATTAAGGGCTACTTTATATCTCATCTGAAATGAGAGGGGTGCTGCATAAGCCTCAAGGCTAATACCAGGCTACACCACCAAGATCCAGTTAAATTGAACTTCACAAATAAGTCCTTGTAGGGAAAATATCATTAGCTCTTTCTAGTTAGTAGGTTCCTGAATACATGATATATTAAACTTCATGTATTTTCTACCCTTTTTAATGTGTTTTTTTTTTACTGTAGTTTAAAAATACCCACAACACATAAAATTACCATTTTAGCTATTTTTAAGTGTACAGCTCAGTAGTGCTGAGTATATTTGCATTGTTGCACAATGGAATCTCCAGACCTTTTTTCACCTTGCAAAACTAAAATTCCGTACCCATTGAACGACTATCTCCCCCCGCTAGCCACTGGCAACCACCATTCCACTTCGTGTTTCTATGTAACTCTCAGTTTTTCAAAAATTTTTCAACCGCTAAGATCACGTTGTAACAGTACCCACCCAAGCCTCTTTAAAAGAAAATGTGTACAAACTGGTTCTTTTGAGACTTTATTTTTAAGTAATCTCTACACCCAACATGGGGATTGAACTCATGACTCTGAGATCAAGAGGTATATATATGCTCTACCAATTGAGCCAGCCAGGTGCCCCTGCGTACAAGCTTTTGATATTGGTATTTTAGTTTGTTTTTGTCTAAACACAATTTCATCCCTGTTTCCTAAACCAAAATGTCGATGGTAGAAGGGTTAAGAACTGCCTCTACTGTGGACAGGAACACAAAAGAAGAAACTGAAAATTATACTGTAATCCACATGACACTCTTTCCAATTAATAAAACTATTAAAAAGAAGCAGAATCACTGGCTACTGGCAGTACGGCACTGGCCAATATCATGTGATCTTTGTGGAAAACACACAGTATATACATAGGGAGAACGAACATTGGACTTAAAAAAAGACCAAAATGTGAGAATAGCCTAATAGATAATAAAATTCTCTTACATTTTTATCCTTTTCTATGTTACAAGGAAATTCCACATACACCAATTCATGGAGTCAAGTCACAATCTCTGTAAAATTGGGATTAAAATGCCAGCCATGCTGGGGCACGTGGATGGCTCAGTCAGTTAGACATGTGACTTCAGCTCAGGTCACGATCTTGTAGTTTGTGGGTTCAAGCCCCACGTCAGGCTCTGTGCTGACAGCTAGCTCAGAGCCTGGAGCCTGCTTTAGATTCTGTGTGTGTCTCTCTCTCTGCTACTACCCCACTCACACCCTGTCTCTGTCTCTGTCTCTCTCTCAAAAATGAACAAAACACTTAAAAAATATATTTAAAATTTTTTAATTAGAAATAAAATAAAATGCCTGCCATGGTAATCTCATAGGGTTGAAACAAGGAAAAAGTTGTAATAATAAATGTAAATGCAATTTGAAAAGTATAAACACTTCTAAATATATGTAAGTTGTCCAAAGATAAATTTTTAAAATGTACTGCTTATAACCAAGGAACGGCTGACATGGTACGATACATGCAATCACTATTTACTAAAAACTTGTTAAATAATTTCTGGAGTATCCTAAACATAAAGAAAGAGCAAAATTTCCTCTATTTGGTGCATAGAAAATGAGGTATTTTAAATCTGTTAATGATGATATGAAAGTTTAAATAAGATCGACATAACAATCTACATAGTACATGTAACAAGAACAAAAAGAAGCAGGATTATGGGTGTGGTTATTTGTGACACAGAGCAGCAAATCTGTAAAAAAAAAAATACACTGTAAGTTTTACAAAAGTAATTCCTTTTTGATGTAGTAATTTGGTAAATTGCAAAACTATCAGTGAATTCCTTGTTGAAGGAAAATTTCAAGGGCACAAGCACAGGCAAGACTGTGTACAGGACAAATTAACACTAAACACAAATCTACTTCTCCGTGATACTATATAAAATTATGTGGGATTTACAGGAAGAATCCTATATCTCACTTTTTAAAATGTAATGAGTTATAGTAAATTTAAGAATATAACCAAGAAAGCCATACAAAGTACTTTATCTGCATCTCTAAATTGTACCAATTTAACCTGTAATTCCCACACAAATCAAATGTAAGAAGAGTTTATTATTATCTAGTAGGCAGGCAAGACATTCTCAAATTCTGAACCTTTGGTAACAAACTCTTCATAACCACCTTTTTAATTCCACCCCCATTTGTTAATGAGACTATTTGCTAAGCTTCTATAATCACTTCATACAATGGCTCAGAAACCTGAACCAAAGTTGATCTGATTCTAAAGGGATCCACAAAATCAAAGTAATTCAGTCCATGATGGGTCTAGCTCCATGTTAATCAGAAGAGGGCTATACATTGAAATTTTAAATTTTTTAATGTTTATTTTTGAGAGAGAGAGACAGAAAGAGAGAGAGAGAGAGCACAGTAGCAGGGTAGGGGCAGCGAGAAAGAGAGACAGACAGACAGACAGACAGACAGACAGACACAGGATCCCAAGCACACTCCTCACTGACAGCAGAGAGCCCAAGGCGGGGCTTGAACTCAAGAACTGTGAGATCATGCCCTCAGCTGAAGCTGGACACTCAACCAACTGAGCTACCCATGCTCAGTTGTCCCTATACATTGAGATTTTAATATGATTATAAATACCATGAGGTATAAAGGTCCTACTTCAATTAAATATGATCCCAAAGATCAAAAGTCACTGTTTTCCAAGTGTCTTTGTAACCAGAGTAACAAATTATCCTTCAGAATATAGCAAGTTAGCAATTATCCAACTAATTTTAATTCTCCCAGTCAATAAGAAAATACATGTCATCAGTTATGATACTTCCATTCTTCCTTTCAACAAATATTTACTGAAGGTCTACAATATGCCAAACACTTGTTATTACTAGCTTGACCACCCAACATAGCTGACAACAGTCACAAAACCTTCATGTAAAAATAATAGTATAATTAAACCTTCTAAGCCTTTTTCAAAATAGTTTATATTCAAGGACATATCCTTCAATAAATTCATTAATTAAATATAATAAAATTTGATGTCAAGTATGTAAAAGTTAATGTAAGGCACAGAATCAGGAAACACTTAACATTCGTTCCTCTTACAATAACAAGATGGGGTAATATGTATTGAATATTTATCATTTTACTTGTAAATCTTTAATCACTTCAAAAAATGCACACATATTAACCCAACCCATCAAACAACTAAAAGCCACAAAATATAGACTAGTGGTAACTGTTTAACTTACAAAACACAAGAGGGCGCACAAGTCTAGAAGATTCATAAAACCAAAGGCAAGTTGAATTTTACTCAAATTCGCAGCTTTTAATGCAAGGCATATGGATTTATAATAGATTCTTTGTGCATGCACAAGAGGCCAATTACACTGAAAATTATTCACTGCATTATTAGAACCATAATATGTTGGGAGCCATCCTGAACTCACTGCTTGAGTGAAAATTTCTGGTGAGGGTACTCCAAGTTTGCAAGGTCTCTTGCCACCAGGCAGTGACCAATATCTACCCTCTTGTAACTGTCACTTCTGCTTGGGCACCAGACCTCGAGTGCCTTGCCGATTCTAATCAAGAGCAAGCTGTCCTCTCTCGTTCTGGCTTTGAGGCAGTGATTGCACCTGGTCAGGGACAACGCAGTAATTCAAGAAGACTAGCATGTAAGATAATCACTAGGTCTACCCCTACATTCCATTATGCCCTAATAAACCTTATAATTAACTAGTAAACTTAATACCTCCTGGGCTAGGGTAAATGTTACAGAAGTCAGCCCTGCAACTTATGCAAAGTATACATCATCTGTCCCTGTGGCAGTGAAAGTAGACATTGTGTCTCCCTGGGATCCTGTTTTTCTGGGAAACTTTCTCTTAGAGCTATAAACAGCCTAATGACGCTTACTCATAAAAAACTGACCCTTCCCAAACAATGCTGTTTGCCTCATGGTTAAAGGTGGCTTTCTTAGGGCCATACTGGAGGTTTTGTGTATCTTGGTCTTATGCATCCTATGGAAAAAAAAGGTATGCTTTAAAAATACCTGCCCTTCCCATATAATAAGAATGAGTACCTGTAGCTAATTTTTTATGACAATCATTACTACTAAGATTAGAATTGTAACTTCTGTAGAATCCATGTTCTGAAAAATTGCAAAAATTTTCTATGAGAAATCATTTACTAAATACACACTGCTATTTCTGCTCCTGGTACCTTTCACTATAAATAAAGCTAGAGAATCAGAGCAGAGATGCCTGCCTGGTGATCAGAAAGAAATTTAAGGCTCTCTCACTCTCTCTCACCAACACTATCAGGGTACCCTGGACCTGCTGGAGCTGGACTCTGGCAATAATAAACTTACTATAGGAAATAGAGCTCTCACTGTTAGAAATTAAAGCAAATCTGTATCATAGTAATATCCACTATTTAATTCTCAAGTACTGAACATTCTGTCTATACTATTTATCCCCAGAGTTGTTGACCAATCCCAAATTGTAGGCTATGATTTCATTAATTCACTCTCTCATGAAATAACAAACTACCTGAGGAGTTTCTTTTTGAGAGAGAGAGAGAGAGAGAGAGAGAGAGAGAGAGAGAGAGAGCACGCACAAGTGAACAAAGAGAGAGAGAGAAAAGAAGCAGGCCTCATCTAAAGCAGGGCTCCTATTCACCAGAAACGGGGCTCACGCACCCCCAAGCCTGAGCTCAAGATCATTGGATGTGGGACTCGAACTCCCCAATGGTGAGATCACGACCTAAACTGAAGTCAGATGGAGCCTATAGGCAGGAGCATAATCCACAATAATTCCAGAGCACGTTCTGCCTGCCCCAAGATTCACAGGAGAATATAAAACCCACAGCTAGGTAGGTAGCTCTGCTTTATATAGTCGTAATATTGGCTGTGACACATGGAATTATTCTAAGTGCCAATAGTTTTATATTGTGCCTAACACCTATAGAGAAGAGAATAGGCACCCAAAAGAAGGGCCTGGCATGATATTAAACAGGCACAAAAATATTACTTTTCTTTTTCTATAACTATGCTAAGTATACAGAAAAGAGAGATGAACTGGCTGCCAGGATTAAGAGTCAGACTAGTAGCAGTGAGCCCCAGGATAGATAAAAGCTGACAGTCCAGCTTTTAAGATTAAAAATATATGATTTTAGTGATCAAATGTCAGGACACAAACCAAAGAAATAACAATCAGGAACCCATTAATGGTCAAAATCCAGTCGATCAAATAAACTACTTAAAATGTGAGCAGGTGGTACAGACCTGATAGTATAGTCTATCCAAATGAAACTCTCCTGGGAGCCATTTCTGAAGTAAGGCAGGTTTGCAAGGCCTCCCACCATCAGATGGTGACCACATCTACACTCACTCAATCCCCACTCAATTTCTGCTTGAGCACCAACCCCTGAGGTGCCTGACTGACTGATATCAGGAATGACTTGCCTTCTTATGCTAAAAATATGTGAATTGTACCTTGTGAAAAAACTTGTTATAGAAGTTTCTTCTTTTGTGATTATAGGAGCAAATATTACATTTCCTGAGAAAACTTGTTTTTCTTCTCAAGAAAACAGACTATTGACCCCTGCTCACAAAAGAACTCTTGCTATGTTAAAAACATTGCCTTGTATTTGAATGATAAAGATACCTTCCTTCCCCATGTGATAAGCATCTAGTCACCTACTTCACTCACTATTGATAAAGATTATGCAAAAGTCTTCAACCAATCTATATTCTGGGAAATTTTTACATACCAAAAAATTTGTCATCAGAAATCATGGTCTAAGGCAATTGCCACTTCTGTTTTGTATCCCATACACTTGTTTAATAAAAAATGCTGACTCTCCAGTCAGAGCAGAGATTCCTACTTGCAGTGTAGAGATGTCTGGATGGAGAGCAGAGATGCCTGCCTGGTGAGCAGAAAGAAGCCAAGGCTCTCTCACTCCCTTTTGTCAACACTGTCCATCCTTCCAGGAGCCCTGGACCTGCTGGAACTGGACTCCAGCAAAACTCCTACTACACCTCTTGCCAGGTACAACATCCAGAACCAGAAAAGAAAGGGTGTCCATACAGGATTATCCTGGGCAATCACTGAAACTTAAATAGGGTCTATGGATTGGATAGCAGTGTTGCATCACTGTTAATGTCATGATTTTAATGGTTTTATTATAGTTATATATCAGAGTGTTCTGAATATATACCTAAGGATTTAGGGATCATGGGACATCATGTCTGCAACTTACTCTCAAATTGTTCAGAAAATAACAATAATAATAATAATAGGTAAGGGAAATTACAAGCCAAATATGATAAGAGGTTAATAACTAGAGGATCCAGATGAGGGATATATACAAAAAGTACTTTGAACTAGGGGCGCCTGGTAGGCTCAGTCAGTTAAATGTCTAACTCTTGGTTTTGGCTCAGGTCAACACCTCAAAGCTCATGGGATCAACCCCATGTCAGGCTCTTTGCTGACAGCACAGACCCTGCATGAGTTTCCTCTCTCTCTCTCTCTCTCTCTCTCTCACACTTTTTTTTTAACATTTTTTTTTTTTTGAGAGACAGAGTGTGAGTAGGGCAGGAGTAGAGACAGAGAGAGACAGACACAGATTTCGAAGCAGGCTCCAGGCTCTGAGCCGTCAGCACAGAGCCCGACACAGGGCTCAAACCCATGAACTGTGAGATCATGACCTGAGTCGAAGTCAGACACTTAACCCACTGAGCCACCCAGGTGTACCGCTCTATCTCGCTCTCAAAATAAACATTTTTTAAAAAAACACATTGAACTCATCTCACAACTTTTTTGTATGCTTCACATTATTCCAAAATTAAAAATATAAAAATATATAATAAAACTTATAGTTGCTCTAATAGTGGAGTGTAGCATATTTAAAAAAGAAATATCTAAACTAATAAACATATGACATTTCAAAATTGAAAGTTATAAGTGTTCTGACAACATAGTGCATCTCAAAAATTGTCTAAACTAATAAATACATGAGGCAATAATAACTGCAGTGCTTAAAAGACTCAATGGACTTTAATTAGCAAAAAAAAATATTTCCCTTAAATTAAGTTACAAGATACTCCTTCCATAGAATCCAAATGAAGGTAAAAACATAAACATTCTATAAAGTTATCTACAAGTATCTTTTGAAATATATTGTAAAAATAATGCTTTTCATAGACCTCTTCAAAACTGTGGGACACCTGGGTGGCTCAGTCGATTGAGCATCCAACTCTTGGTTTCAGCTCAGGTCATGATCTCACCGTTCTGGGTTCAGTGAGTTCAAGCCCTGCATTGGGCTCTGTTTTGGCAGTGCAGAGCTTCCTTGGGATTCTTTCTCTCCCTCTCTCTTCCCCACCCCTACTCATACTCTCTCAAAATAAACTTTTTTTTTAAAATCTAACTATGTAATTAATCTCCTTAAGAAAAATTGCTAAATCTAATCAATAACCAGATTTACACAATGACTTCCAGTGTTTCTATAGTAACACAAATATAAAAAACAGGTTCTAATTTTGGTAGTAGTAACAATTCAATTTCCAAAACAAGGTAAATCTTACTTACATATATTGGTTATCTACCAACCTTATTTAAAAATACTTTGGGGGAGCACTTAGGTGGTTCAGTTAAGCAATCAACTCTTAATTTCAGCTCTGGTCATGATCTCAGTTTGTAGGATCAATCCCCATATCAGGCTCTATGCTGACAGTGCAGAGCCTACATAAGATTCTCTCTCTCCCTCTCTCTCTCTCTCTCTGCCCCTCCCCTGCTTGCACTCACACACATACATGCACATACCCTCTTTTTCTCAAATATATAAACATTTTAAAAATATATACATTTTTTGGAAAAACCTTCTCTGACATTATGAAAACCCCTAGGATAGTTTACTCTCTTCATTAACATGAAAAATGCTACCCAGCTTTCATTATAGGAACCAAGACAAACAGAGACCTTTAAAAGGTTGGTGTTCTAATACATTTTAAATAATATCACCCACAAAATGTTTATCTACAGCTTAATCAGCTGTCAAGTATAAATGACAAGAAAACTTTCACTTCATTTAAAACAATGCATTCACATTCCTTAGTGGTAAATACATACCATCTGGGAGCTAGAAGGAAACTTGTTATTTATCATATGTTTTATAACTTTGTCATTAAAACATTCTTAAAGAAGAATTATGATAAACAAATCTGAGAATTTAAATAATTGAGCTCCTATTTCCTGAATTTCCTTTACAGCAAGACTTCCCTTCTTGTCAGACTTCCTGAATAATTTCCAAAGGACAAAGCATGCATCTTAATGTTGCAGGTTCTATCCTACAAAAGCCTGGTTCCCAAGGAGATGTTGTGGACTCAGCATTACCTCAGGCTGACATTTATGAGAAAAATGCCTCTCAGTGAAAAACTGATATTTCATCTCCAATCAACAATAGTAAATTAAAAACTGTATGCATAAATAAGTATACAATGACCAGTGAGCTTAAGAAAGGCTCATTTCAACACCAAGGAAAAACGCCATAGTCAAATGGTGATAACTAGAAAATGTGCTTTTCTCTGTAGTCTGTTTGAAAAGTTTCTTGAATAACAAAGAAACAAAGACTACGTTTGCCTTCATATAGGTACCCAAGGAAAAAACCCTGCAAACTACTTTTGCCTCATCTATTATAGATTACCATTTTCTTTTTAAATCAAAAATCAAAAATATTAAATTGGAGTATTACATAGCTCTTCAAAGTAATCCAGTATAGGGTACCTGGGTGGCTCAGTCACTTAAACATCCAACTCTAGGGGCGCCTGGGTGGCTCAGTTGGTTAAGCGTCTGGCTTCAGCTCAGGTCATGATCTCATGGTTCATGGGTTCGAGCCCTGCATCAGGCTCTGTGCTGACAGCTAGCTCAGAGCCTGGAGCCTGCTTCAGATTCTGTATCTCTCTCTCTCTCTCTCTCTCTCTCTCTCTTACTCTCCCCTGCTTGCACTCTCTCTCTCTGTCCCTCAAAAATAAATAAAAATCATTAAAAAAAAAACCATCCAACTCTAGATTGTGGCTCAGGTCACAATCTCACCGTTTGTGAGACTGAGCCCCACATCAGGCTCTGCTGACAGTGCAGAGCCTGTTTGGGATTCTCTCTCTCCCTCTCTCTCTTCCCCTCCCCCACTTGCACACACAAACACTCTCTCAAAATAAATTTTTAAAAAATAATAATTAGGTATATAAATTAACAGAGAAAAATGAACACATTGTGATTCTAACATATAAAAAGTATTCTTTTTCAGGTCACCTGGGTGTGTCAGTTGGTTAAGCATCCAACTCTTGATCTTGGCTCAGGTCATGATCTCATGGTTCATGGGGTTGAGCCCCAAATTGGGCTCCTCACCTACAGTGCGGAGCCTGCTTGGGATTCTCTCTGTTGCCCCCTCTCTCTGCCCCTCCCCTCCTCTCGCTAAATAAGTAAATAAATAAATAAACAAACAAACTTTAAAAAACAGGCTAAAGAAAAAAGTTAAAAGAAAAATCTGGGGAATTAGATGTTCATAGGGGGCTTTGAAAAACTCTAGAATATTCTTGCAAATGTAAGAATGTACAGGGCTACACACCTCCCAAGAAAAACTCGAGAAAGCCCTAATCTCTTACCTCTGGCTGAACTTGAGGCTCTACACAAACAGGAAGTAAAAGCTCAGACAAGGCTGTAAACTGCTAGAGCACTGAAAACATGCCCAACACACACAGGGAACTCTTGAACAAAGGCTGGGAGACCTATTCCTTCAAGGCATTGATTGAGGGTGGGGGAGGTATTTATTGAGGGGTTGGGGGAGACATTTATAGAATCGCTGTCCCATCAAAGCTATTAAGTTTTCCAAGCACAGATTTCTGTGGATGCACATGACAATGAATACAGACTTTAAAAAATTAGTCCAGGGAAGTAACTAACTCAAAAAGGCAACAACGGATAAAAGCAACAGTAAACCCCGCAGGAGGATGGGAGGGGAAGAATCCGATTTTCAAAGGTGCCACATCATATTACGCAACATGTCCCATTTTCAACAGAAAATGATGAGACATAGAAAGAAACAGATAAGTATGGCCCAAATACTGCAAAAATAGCCAGCAATAGAAACTATTCCTGAAGAAATCCTAACACTGAACTCAGTAGGCAAAGACTTTAAATCAGCCATTATAAACATGTTCAAAGTAGTAAAGAAAACCATATCTAAACAATTAAAGGACAAATAGAAACTATCAATAAAGCGACAGAACTAGTATGATTTAAAAGACAGTGGCATATAGCAATAATTAAAAGACTGTGCTGATTGTCTTATAATGTAGAAATATATAATTTGTATGACTAACAGAACAAAAGATAAGGGAATGGAGCTACACTGAACCAAAGTTTTTGTACACTATTAAAATTAAGCAAAGGGCATCTAGTGGGCTCAGTCAAAAGTATGTGCCACTCTTGATATCAGGGTCATGAGTTTGAGCCCCACAGGGGGTGTAAAGATTAAACAAATAAAACTTTAATAAATAATAAATATATAAAATAGGATTAAGTTAACACATATCTATCTGCTAATTATAATCTCTAGGGCAATCACCAAGAAAATATATAGTAAAAGAAACAAGGGAATGTAAACAGTACACTAGATAATATTTAACATAAAAGAATAGAAAAAGGTATATAGAAAACAAATTAACAAAGACATATAAAAAAAGACGTATAAAAAACAAGTAACAAAAAGGCAGGTGTAAATCATACATTATCAGCAGTTACATTAAATATAAATGGATTTATATGGGGAAACTACAATCAAAGAATGCAGACTGGAAAAATGGATTTTAAAAAGAAATAAGAGGGCTTGGGTGGGCCAGTCACTTAAGCTTCTGAATTCTGGTCAGCTCAGGTCATGATCTCATGATCCCTGGTTTCGAGTCCGCATTGACACTGCAGGGACTGCTTGGGATTATATCTCCCTCTCTCTCTTCTTCCCTGCTCACGCTCTCCCAAAATAAATTTTTTTAAGTATTTAAAAAACGACATAACTATATGCTGTCTAGAAGATACTCACTGTATGGGGCACCTGGATGGCTTAATCAGTTAAAGTGTCCAACCTTGGCTCAGGTCATGATCTTGTGATCTCTGTGCTGACAGCTCAGAGCCTGGAACCTGCTTCAGATTCTGCGTCTCCCTCTCCCTCTGCCCCTCCCTCACTCATGCTCTGTCTCTCTATCTCTCTCTCAAAAATAAACAAACATTAAGAAATTTTCATTTTAGCTTCAAAGATACAAATAGGTTGAAAGGGAAAGTATGGAAAAAATTATATCATGCAAGCAATAACCAAAAGAGAGATGGAATGGCTATATCAATAACAAACAAAATAAATTTAAAAACCAAATTGTTATTACAGATAAGGACATTCTATAATGATAAAATGGTCAATATCCAAGGAAGATATAATAATCATAAAAATATAAATACCTGTAGAGAATAAGGTTAAGAATTCTCTGAGCTTGCACCAATGGGTTAACAAGCCTTAGGGCAAAAAGTCAAAATACGGCAGTGCCCCCACCATAGAACAAAGCATAGAGCAGAAAGCCACTTCCACAGGAAGAAAGTATCTGAGAACAGGTAGAGTTGGAAAGCTGCAGCAGAAGGATGAAAATGCCCAGAGCTAATTAGCAAGAATGTCTTGTTAACCTTAAGGTAACATGCTTTGTCTGTCTTAGCTCCTAGAAAAGTTAAGATAAACAGACACGGAGCCTGATGCCCGCCTGCAGTAAACAGCCATCTGTTTGGTGCTGGGACTTTAATTTGCATTCACCCTAACCCTTAATACCACATAACTTCGAAACTCCCTTTCTCTCACACACAAGTTAATGATCACTGTTTTATTGTCTCTTTCTGCATGTCCATTAAATATGTAAGCCTTCTGATCCTAATAAATATGGAGCAAGGACCCTTACTTGGGGCTCTTGTCTCCTCGTAGACATTAGCCTCTCTCATATTCAATTCTGCCTCCACTCTCTTGCTGGACAAGAGAGAACTCCAGACTCAAAGTCTGTGACAAATACCCAACAACAAAAAACCCAAAATACATGAAGCAAAAACTGGTAGAATTAAAGGGAAAAACAGAAAATTCAACCATAATAATTGGAGACTTCATATTCTGCTTTCAATAATGAATAAGATCATCCATCATATCAACAAAGAAATAGAAGACTTGAAGAGCACTGTAAACTAACTAGACCTAATGGACATCTATAGACCACCCTACCCAACAACAGCAGAATACACATTTTTCTCAAGGACACATGAAATATTCTTGAGTACAGATAATACGTTAGGCCATAAACCAATACTAAATAAATTTAAAAGGACTGACATGATACAAAGTATGTTCTCTAATCACAATAGTATGAAATTTGGAATCAATAACAGAAGGAAATTTGGAAAGTCACAAATATATGTAAATTAAACATATGCTTAGCCTTTAACTAGAATAACCATAAATTAAGTATGTTATCTGTCTACCTAAGATCTGAGGTGCCTGGGGGACCAGTTAAGCCTCTGCCTCTTGGTTTCACCTCAGGTCATAATCTCGCTGCTTGGAAATTTGAGCCCCATATCCAGCTCTGTGCTGACAGTGCAGAGCCTGCTTGGGATTCTCTCTCTCTCCCTTCTCTCTTTGCTCCTCCCCCTCTTGCTCTCTCATTCTCAAAATAAATAAACTTTATGTATTATAGAAGTATTACATATTTATATATTTAAAGTGTATGTGTGTGTTCTAATGACATCCCATCAAGTATCTAAATAAAATATTACCTCCTTATAATAGCTTAAAAGGCCCTACATGACCTGGCTACTGCCAATCTCAACAACCTTATCTCCTACCACCTCCATTTCACTCACTCACTCACTCACTATGTTCCTCTGGCCTTTGTGCTATTTTATTCTATTAGCCAAGTTCCCATTAGCTGTTTATCATGCCTACAATGAACTTTGACCACATCTGGTTTTCAGGTCTCATCGAATCATCTCTTCCCACAAACTCTTCCATAACTCTATCATCCCCTTTTCTCAGTACTCTCAATCCTTTTACACTGTTTGAAATTATCTTCAGAGTGCTAACTATTCTACACTTGATCTTAGCCAAAAAGCCGAGAAGCGATAGCGCTTACTGTTCTAAAACCTTTTCATATATTGCTTTATTTTCTGCTTCTCTATGTTGTAATGTTAGTTGTAACTTTGTTCTGCCTTATTCTTGGCTTAGAACACTGCCTAGCACACAGAAATGTTCAATAAATAAACTTAATCCTTGCTAAAAAAAAAAGTTAATTATAAAAAACATATATACTCCCAAAAGTATGTAATGAATGCTAGATTATCTAGCTAAGGGGTATCGAGGTGGCTCGGTCAGTTAAATGTCTGATTCTTGATCTCAGCCCAGGTCTTGATCTCAGGGTCAAGAGTTCAAGGCCTGTGTTGGGTCCCTGCTGGATGTGGAGCCTTTAAAAAAAAAAAAAAAAAAAAAAAAAAAAAGATCATCGAGCTTAAAACATTGTTTTGTACATTTTTTATTAAGTTCCAATACATTTATAAACTTAAAAAAAACAACGCATTTATGTCACAAAAACAGACACTCAGAACAATGGAACAGAATAGAGAACCCAGAAATGGACCCAGCAATGGACCCACAAATGTATGGCCAACTAATCTTTGACAAAGCAGGAAAGAATATCCAATAGAATAAAGACAGTCTCTTGAGCAAGTGGTGCTGGGAAAACAGGACAGCGACATGCAATAAAATGAACCTCGACCACTTTCTTACACCATTCACAAAAATAAACTCAAAATGAATGAAAGACCTAAATGAAAGACAGGAAGCCATCAAAATCCTCAAGGAGAAAGCAGGCAAGAACCTCTTTGACCTTGGCTTCAGCAACTTCTTATTCAACATGTCTCTGGGGCAAAGAAAACAAAAGCAAAAATGAACTATTGAGACTTCATCAAAATAGAAAGCTTCTATACAGTGAAGGAAACAATTAGCAAAACTAAAAGGCAACCGACAGAATGGGAGAAAATATTTGCAAATGACATGTCAGATAAAGGGTTGGTATACAAAATCTATAAAGAACTTATCAAACTCAACACCCAAAAAACAAATGGACAGTGAAGAAATGGGTAAAAGACATGAATAGACACTTCTTCCAAAGGAGACATCCAGATGGTCAACAGACACATAGAAAAATGCTCAACATCACTCATCATCAGGGAATACAAATGAAAACAATAATGAGATACCACCTCACATCTGTCAGAATGGCTAATATTAACAACTCAGGCAACCATAGATGTTGGTGAGGATGCAGAGAAAGAGGATCTATTTTGCACTGCTGGTGGGAATGCAAACTGGTGCAGCCATTCTGGAAAAAAGTTTGGAGGTTCCTCAAAAAATTAAAAATAGAACTACCCTACGACCCAGCAATTACACTACTAGGTATTTATCCAAGGGATACAGGTATGTTGTTTCAAAGGGGCACATGCACCCCAATGATTGTAGCAATAGCCAAAGTATGGAAAGAGCTCAAATGTCCATCGATGTATGAATGGATAAAGATGTGGTGTGTGTATATATATATATATATATATATATATACACACACACACACACACACACACACACACACACACACACAATGGAGTATTACTCAGCAATCAAAAAGAATGAAATCTTGCCATTTGCAACTATGTGGATGGAACCACAGGGTATTATATTAGCAAAATTAGTCGGAGAAAGACAAATATCATATGACTTCACTTATATGAGGACTTTAAGATACAAAACAGATAAAGAAAAGGGAAGGGAAGCAAAAATAATACACAAACAGGGAGAAGGACAAAACATAAGAGACTCTTAAAATGGAGAACAGAAGGTTACTGGAGGGGTTGTGGAAGGCGGGATGGGCCAGGGAAGGGGGATTAAGGAATCTACTCCTGAAATTATTGTTGCACTATATGCTAACTAACTTGGATTTAAATTTTTAAAATAAATATTTAAAAAAAAGAAATCACAGAGGATTTAAAACAAAAAAGTCCTTCAAAAAATAGATAAATAATGGATAAAGGTTAAGAAAACAACCACTTGCTACTTAACAAATTATAGCATGTACCTCTATTTCAGATATTCCACATACCCTATTTTGGCTTATAAAACTAATTTCCTTAATTCCAATAGAAAAATGTTAGATAAATTATGCATGTATATAACCTTTGTAAATGTTAGATAGAAATAGGTTGATTGTTATTATGTGCAAATTGTGGAAATGGCCATTTGAAGCAATTTTATTGCTGAATTGTCTCTATTTGGAAGATATTAAAAAGTACTGGGAAATATGGGGGGGGAACGCAATGCATTTAAAACAGTTTGTTTATTTATAATGACAAGGCAAAAAAAAAAAAAGCAATGTCACAGTCTGGTTTATATTATAGGAAACTGAAATTTAATAGTATCCTCAACATCAGATGAATATAACAGTGTTAAAACTTGAAAGAGAATTCTAACTCTTAAGCTCTCTTAACTAATGAACTCTTTTGTTTAGGGAAGTAGTATAGTATACCAATTAAGGAAAAATTCTTTAGAATCAGATACAACAGACCTGGGTTAAAGTCCAACTCTTCTAGTAGCTGGATGTCCTGGGTAAGTTATTTAATCTCTCACTAACTATAAATGTTCACTCTTGTAAAGTTGGGCTAATAATTATATCTACTTCTAAGATTATTGTGAGTTCAAAATTAATACACAAATAAAAAGATTCAGACAACCTTTTGGTAAATAACCATTCAACAAAAGCTACTGTATTTTTTTATTATTATAATATAGGTAAACCAAAGGGAAACATGGGGCCAAGATATTAACATTTTTTTTTACATATAACTGTCATCGGGTATAATACCTGACAAAGTATAATATTCTCTCACTAAGAATTATACTTGATAATAGGATTCTGTCATCAAGTATAATCAATGAATGAAAATATAAAAAGAGCTTTAAATTCATACAGAAAGAAAAGGTATTTATGGTGTGCTTTACAATTAATTGCAAAGTCCCACTATGGAACTTCCCCTTATATAGTTTTTATATAGTTACACCATATAAAAATCTACCATTCCTTTGGGTTTCTTTTCCTACGGTACCCTTAAAGAATATAACTATTTTTTATAACTCATAATTAACACTGAAATGTCATTTATCTTGAATGTATCATACATAAGCTGCTATATAACAACTGCCACTTCAGATAGCTGTGAAATTAGATGATTAACTAGTTGTTATTTAACCTTCTAATTTCTGTATAAGTCTAATTACATGAAATAGAAGTTGGGGTTTTGATTTTTTACTTTGCTTTTCTGTTTGGAGTGTCATTGTAACTACTGTATTGCAAATGATGGAAAATAATTGCAT
>NC_043713.1:66716690-66766270 GCF_006229205.1 Suricata suricatta
AGCTGAGTCAGCCAATCTAGAAAAGCCATTCAGCTGGCATACAGAATCCTGAGCCAAATAAATGGTTGTTATTTTAAGTCACTGTTTTGGAGTGATTTGTTACAAAGCGAAAACCAGTGAATACAAGTACAGATCAACGGCACATTTTTTTTAATCATGGAAAAGAGGTAGAATACCAAAAAATGAAAAAAGATTAATATGCTAAATTTAAAAAAGAGACAATCACCCAAATACCACTATCAGAGAAGAAAGCAGAATCATGGTTGCCTATTAGATATTTATTGAAATCAAATAAATGAAATATGGCATACTTAATAAAGAGCAATAGGATCTGATAAATTATTTAAAGGAGTGTATATCATCTGTATGTAGCAAAAAATAATTCCTCCCTTTCCCTTTGCAACAGATACATCTTAGTGGAATGTTTTACCCATTTTGTTATCACATTACTTAAAAAATTATCAGTAGAAATTGGAAGGATTCAGAAGGTTATTGAGATTATTATAAAGAGAAGAAAATGGTCAAAAAATAATTGGATAGTTTGACTAAAAATTATGTGTGTCTAAATACAAATATCACCATGAGAATAAATCATTAATAACCATAATATATTTTTTTAAACTGTATGTGAAAAACTCTTTGCTAAGTGCCTATCATTATTTTATTTAATCCTCAATACAATCCTTCAAGGTTTTTGATGTTAACTCAACTTACAAATGGGAAAACAGGTATATGGAGGTGACGCCACGTGTAAGGAGGGAAAAACTTAGCTCCAACTCTTAAGACCTAGCAGTTCTTGCTTCACACGTGTATTGTTTCAACATACATAAATTCCAGTTACCACAGTTAAATGATATCAATTCCCTAATACCACAATTTAACTTCAATTACCATGGCATATTAACTGTAAATAATTGCATAAATTATAAATTTGCATAAATTCCGGTAGTGGTTCTTCAGTCCACAACTGCTATATAACTAAGAGATATGCATCATGATTAATCACCAATTACATCACGTGTTTCAAAGTCTGTGATGACTGGTCACTACACATCTGTTATTCAACTCACACCGAACAGCAAAAAGGTGGTTGTGTTGCACCTTTATCTCCCAGTGACAAACCCAGGTGGACATTTTCTAAAAATGGGTTTTAAAAAATGAGAATTGAGGAACAAAGATGAGTGCAGCAAAGAAAGTGATAATGCTGGAGGTAAAATTCAGCTCAAACACAAAGGGAGTTACAGAAGAAACAGTGGCCCAATGGGAATGTTGACACAGCCACTGATGAAGAGGTCCAGTTGGAAGAACTTAGTGAGGATGAGCTTGTCAACATCAATGAGGAAAGTGGCTGTGACCAAAAGGCTAAAAATGTTCCAGAGAATATGATGCTGGCAAAATTACTGTAACTGTGAGAATGCTGAGATATTTCACAATGAAAATTAACATTTTAGAAGCTGACCCAAACTAGAAAATAGTATGACATTTCACCAAGTCACAGATAAGATACTCTGTATTGCAAGTTATAGGACAAGAAGAAAGCAACAAGAACTATTCAAATAACTACAGATAAATTTTTTACAAAACAATAAAACAAATTCTCAATGTTAACATTTTAAATCACAGTGTACTAAATATTTATTTTAATAATTTTTACATCCTTGGGGCGCTTGGGTGGCTCAGTCAGTTAACAGTCCGACTTTGGCTCAGGTCATGATCTTGCCATTCATGATTTAGATTCCCACACTGGGCTCTGTGCTGAGAGCTCAGCTCAGAGCATGAAGCCTGCTTTGGATTCTGTGTCTCCCTCTCTCTCTCTCTGCCCCTCCCACTTGCACTCCCTAGCTCGACAGCTTGCTCGCTCTCGCGCTCTCTCTCTCTCAAAAATAAACATTAAAACTTTTTTAAATAAACATTTTTTAAAATTTCTTAATAGGTCACAGAACAGTTGAAATTGTTGGAAAGTTCACACTGTAAGATTTTTCAGCTTGTACAGTTGTTTCTCGGGCACTGTGCTACCATGCAAAGTAAAGACTGCCTGTATATCCTATTTACATTATACTATGCTAACTCACTAAATACATGAAAGGTTTTAATGTGGGAGATTTAAAACAAATGTTAGATTCCTCCACAACTGATTAAAAAGTGTAATTGGCTAATTAAGAAAAAAGAAACTTATAAACTGTCAAAGCTTATGGTCTGTGACACCTGGGTGGCTCAGTCGGTTAAGCATCCAACTTCAGCTCAGGTCATGATCTCACAGTTCAAGAGTTCAAGCCCTGCACTGGGCTCTCTGCTTTCAACACAGAGCCTGCTTCAGACCCTCTGCCCTCTCTCTCTCTCTCTTTCTCTCTCTCTCTCTCTCTCTCTCTGCCCCTTCCTCTCTTTCTCTCTTTCAAAAATAAATAAACATTTAAAAGTATCCAGCAATGTCTGGGCTATTAAGTAAGTAGAAGACAAACTTTCAAGGCACTTTCAAGCTAGTTTAAGACTCAGATACACTCAAGTAACATGTATATAATGATATAAATAATTGAAACTAGCAAAATTCAGCTTTCAGGGAAAGATGAGAATTGAACTAGACAAACTTAGCTCAATTAAGAGCAGGAGCAAGGAACAAAACTCTAGGCACAGAGCTTGGCATAAAAAGGCAGGAAGAATAAAAAGGAAAGGAGACTGGATCAATAAGAACAGGTTTGTCATCACAGTAGCAAGTAATAAAGGGGGAATATAACTAACCACTTGGTCTGAGTCTTGAATATCAGGTCACTTGGAAACATGGAACAACAGAAAGGTTTTCATTAGAATATTGTTATAATAAAAAAATTCACAACAAAATAAGAATGAAACTATAATAACCTGGACTATAATACGGGCTGTGGAAATAAAATGCGTAAGATATATACGGAATCCATATAAGACAGACATATACGGAATCCATATAAGAAAGAATGCAAAAAGGTTATTGACCAATTTGATGAATGAATGAAAAAGGAAACAGAAATAAATATTGTAAATGAATAAGACCAGTAACTAGAAACAATGAAGCCAAAAAGAGAACTCAAGAACATCAAGAAAGCCACTTTGCCTAAGGAGGCAAGATGACTTTGTTGGGGATCCACTGAACTTGAGGAACCTTAGATCACTGAGAAGACATCACTTCTGTTTCCACTAACTACTGAGCAAGATCCTAGTGAACCCACTCCCACACAGAAAACAACTACAAAATCCAGATAGAATACAAAAAGAACCTCCCTGAAAGCACTGCAGAGTGAAAAGAAGCAGACAGATTCCGGAGGAAGAGAGCTGTGAACTGAGTTCCTGATCTGAGTGGTGAGCAGGGTAACAGGCGCACTGTCATTCTGGCTGGGGAACTCAGAATCCTGAAGCACAGGAAACTACGGCCTGTGGCCAAAGAGGAAAAGAATCCCAGAAGGACAAGAACCAGAAAAGGGAGACTCAAATTCTATCTACACACAAATTTGGCTAATTCCTGAGTTACACATATATGGAACAAATTTAGAATACCTCAAATAAAGACAAAATATCTGTACTGAAGTCAGAGCTGCAATTCAAGAAACAAAATATGCAGTTCTATTCTAACCAAGATAATAACCTGTCAGGGGTCCCTGGATGGCTCACTCAGTTGAGTATCTGACTCTTGATTTTGGCCTGGATCATGATACCAGGGTCGTGGGACTGAGCCCATCAGGATCCAACCTAAGTGGAGCCTGTTTAAGATTCTCTATGTCCCTCTGCCCCTGTATCCTCTCCCTCTCTTACAAGAAGAAGAAGAAGAGGAAGAGGAAGAGGAAGAAGAAATTAAAATAATAGCCTGCCAAACAAGTCAACATTAATCCAAAATCATTAAAAACTCTCAAAAGAACAGGGACATCTAGGTGGCTCAGTCGGTTAAATGTCTGACCTCCACTGAAGTCAAGATCTCATGGTCGTGAGTTCAAGCGCCGTGTCAGACACTGTGCTGACAGCTCAGAGCCTGAAACATTCTTCGGATTCTGTGTCTCCCTCTCTCTCTACCCCTCCCCTGCTCTCTCTCTCTCTTTCTCTCTCTCTCTCTCAAAAATAAACATTAAAAATTAAAAGAAAAAGCTCTCAAAAGGACAAAGCAACTCAAAAAATAGTCAAATAAACCAATAAACATCAGGAAAAGAAAAACAGGAACAAAAACAGAGAGTACAAAGAAACAAAATGGTACAGAAAAAAATCAACATCAATAATTACATTAAATGTTAATGAATAAAGACTTCAATTAAAAGGCAGAGATTGACAAAATTAATTTAAAAAGCGAGAAACGGGCATCTGGGTGGTTCAGTCAGTTGAGCATCCAATTCTTAATTTCCACTCATGACATGAACTCTCTGTTCATGAGATCAAGCCCTGCATCAGGCCCTGTACTGACAGCACAGAGACTGCTTGGGATTCTCTGTCTCCCTCTATGTCTGCTCCTCCCTGAGCTCACTCACTTTCACTCTCTCTCAAAAATTAATTTTTAAAAAGAGAAAAAAGTATATATTGTCAAAGAGATGAATATTAAATGTGTAAAGACTCAGAAGTTGAAAATATATGGATAAAAAAGATACATAATGCAAAGAGTAAGTAAAAGAAAAGTGAAGTGGCTATATCAGTATCAAGCAAGATACACTTTACAACAATAATTATTACCAGATAAAAAGGGACCTAGCACAATGATAAAAGGATCAATTCAATAAGAACATGGAATAATAGTAAAATGGTATGTTAATAACAGAGCTTTAAAAATCATGAAGCAAACATTCACAATATTAAAAGAAAAAGCCAATTCCAAAATCTTAATTGTGGATTTTAACTTCTTTATTCTAACTATTGATGGAATAATTAAACCTCCCAAAAAAGTTATCAAAGACTTAGAAGACATGAACAGTTTCAACCACCTTGAGTTCATTGAAATCTATAGAACTACACCTAACAACTGCAGAATACATATTCCTTTCAGGCACTCATAGCAGGTTTCACCAGGATAAAATACAATAGGCCATAAAACAAATCCCAGTAAAGTTTAAAAAATTAATGTCATGCCAAATGTGTTCTTCATCCACAATGGGATTAAGTTAGATGTCAACAATAAGATAATTTTAAAAATAAGAATATTAGGAAATTAGGCAATATACTTCTAAAAATAACCCATGGATCAAATAAGTACTGCCAAGGAAAATTCAAAAATATTCTAAACAGAATAACAAAACATAACATCAAAATTTGTGGGATGCAGCAAAAGCAGTACTAGCAAAGAACATTTTGGCTTTAAGTGCTTATATTTTTTTAAAAAGGAAGAAAGGGCGCCTGGGTGGCTCAGTTGGTTAAGTGTCCAACTTGCTCAGGTAAGTCACAGTCGTAAGACCAAGCCCTGCAGTGGGATCTGTGCAGGGTGCAGAGACAGCTTAAGATTTTCTCTCTCTCTCTCTCCTTTTGCCCCTCCCCACTCAAAACAATTTAAATTTAATTTAAAAAAAGAAAGAATATATAAGGGGCACCTGAGTGGCTCAGTCAGTTAAGCCTCTAACTCTTGGTTTCAGTTCAGGTCATGATCTCATGGTTCACATCAGGAGAGCCCACATCAGGCTCTCAACTGGCAGCACAGAGCCTGCTTGAGATTCTCTCTTTCTCTCTCTCATTCTCTCTCTGTCCCTCCTCCATTCAGTCTCTCTCTCAAAATAAATAAGTAAACTTAAAAAACAAAAAAGAATAATTAAAATCAATGGCTTAAGTTTTCATCTTAGAAAAAAAAGGAAGGGGCACCTGGGTGGCTCAGTCATATGTATCCAACTTCACCTCAGGTCATGATCTCTCTGTTCTTCGGCTTGAGCTCCATGTCAAGCTAACAGCTCAGAGCCTGGAGCCTGCTTCAGATTCTGTCTCCTGCTCTCTCTGCCCCTCCCTCACTCATACTCCATCTCCCTCTCAAAAATAAAAACATTAAAAAAAAAAAAAAAAAAGAAAGACTACTGAATGCTGAAAATGAACTGAGAGTTGAAGGGGAAGGGGGAGGGGGGAAAAGAGGTGGTGGTGATGGTGGAGGGCACTTAAGGGGAAGAGCACTGGGTGTTATATGGAAAACAATTTGACAATAAAATATTATGAAAAAAAAGAAAAAAGGAAGAGAGTAAATTAAATGCAAAATAATTAGAAAGAAATAATAAAAAAGCAGAAATTGATGAAATAGAAAATGTACAATAATACTGAAAATCAAGCAAATTAATAGCTGATTAGAAAGATGAATAAAATTGATAAATTTCTAAGCAAACTAATGAGATAAAAAGAGAAATTAACTAATATCAAATTAATATCAAGAATGAAAGAAAGGACATCACTAAATATCCTACAGAAATTAAAAAGATGATAGTAAGGGATTGTTATCAACAAATTTATACCAATAAATTTGCAACCCAAATTAAATGTAAAAATTAAGTGAAACAAACAAAATACCAAACTAATCCAAGAAGAATTATAAAACTTGAATGGTCTTATATCAATCAGATAAGCTGAATTCATAATTAAAACTTTCCCACATAGGCGTCTGGGTGGCTCAGTCAGTTAAGCATCTGACTCCTGATCTTGGCTCAAGTATTGATCTTGAGGTTCACAGGGTCAAGACTGGCATCTTGGTAGTGTGAAGCCTGCTTGGGATTCTTTCTCTCCCTTTCTCTGCCCCTCCCCACCTCTCAAAATAAACTTTTTTTAAATATAAAAAAATAAAAATAAAACCTTCCCACAAAGAAAACTCCATGCAATCATGGCTTAATTGACAAATTCTACCAACTATTTAAGAAAGAAACAATGCCAATCCAACAAAAGCTCTTTCAAAAAAAACAAGAAGAGAGAACACTTCAAAACTCATTGTATGAAGCCAGCATCACTCTGATGCCAAAATCAGACAAAGATATCATCAGAAAAGAAAACATAGATCAATATCCTTCATAAAGATGAAAAACTCTTAACAAAATTATAGCAAATCATATCCAACAATATATAAAAGGGAGTAAGACATAATAACTAAGTGGTATTTATCTCATGGAATGCAAGCTTTGCTTAACATTCCAAAACAAAATCAATTTACCATATTACAGACTAAATGAGAAAAAAATTATAATTTCAATAAATGAAAAAACTGACAAAATTCAACACTTGGACATAATAGAAATTGAAGGGAACATCCTCTACCAGATTAAGGACATCATTCTCAAAAAGAAAAATTCAATGTCTTCCCACTAAGATCAAGAATGACTAAAGGAAGTTTCCTCTCAACATTTCTATTCAAAATTAGACTGGATATCATAACACATACAATGGATCAAGAGAAAGAAATAAAAAGCATATGCAAAAAAAGAAAGAAAGAACTGTCATTATTTACAGGTTATATGATCAAGGGCAGAAAAAATCCTAAGGCATCTGCAAAAAAACCCCACTAGAAATTAACAGTGAATTCAACAGGGTCACAGGACACAAAATACAAAAATACATTCTATTTCTATAGACTAGCAACGAAAAAATAGAAAATAAAAACTTTTAATTTATAAGAGCATCAAAAAGCAAAATACTTATGAATAAATTTAATAAAACATGTACAAGAACTGAACACTAAAAACCACAAAAGACGGCAAAGGAAAATGAAAGAAGTATTAAATAAACAGGGACAGATACCATGTTTACAGATTTGAAGACTGAACAAAGTTAAGGTGGCAATTCTCTCTAAACTTCTCTAAAAGTTCAATGCAATCCAATTAATTTCCCAGGAGGCTTTCTGAAGAAATTGATAATCTGACTTCATAACTTGTATCAAAATGCAAAGACAACAAAAGACAAAGAAAACAGCAAAAACAACCTAGAAAAAGAACAAAGATGAAAGACTCAGGGGAGCCTGGATGGCTCAATCGGTTAAATGTCTGACTCTTGATTGTAGCTCAAGTCATGATCTCACAGTTCATGAGATCAAGCCCTGCGTGGGGCTCCAAGTTGGCAGCCAAGAACTTGCTTGGGATTCTTCTCCCTCTCTCTCTATGCCTCCCTAACTCAAACATCCATTCTCTCTCTCTCAAAATAAATAAACATTAAAAACAAAAGATGGAGCACCTAAGTGGCTCAGTTAAGCGTCCAGCTTCAGCTCAACTCATGATCTCACAGTTCATGAGTTTGAGTCCCATGTCAGGATCTATGTTGACAGCTCACAGCCTGGAACCTGCTTCAGTGTCTCCCTCTCTCTCTGACCCTGCCCCACTGATGCTCTCTCTCTCATTCTAGCGCTCTCTCTCTCTCAAAAATAACATTTAAAAAAACCTTTTTATAATTACCATAGAGACAGACAGAACTTGGAATTTATGTTTTCCCTAATCAAACCAGACAATAATGACATTTCAGAGAAAGACTGTGAAAGGCAAAAAGATTTTAATGAAAAAGTTAGAAAAGTCAAAATGGACCAATAATAGCCCCACACTGTTATACTCAAATGATTTGTGACAAAGGCACTAAAGATAATTCAATGAAGAAAGGATAGTCATTTCAACAAAAAAACCCCACAAATTTCAATAGACATATCTTCAACACAAAATAGTACAATGAGCCTTCTTTTATACTGTAAGTATATTCCTAGAAAAAGAAGTATAAAATAAAGTTTTTATAAAATGGAAGAATTTATACATTAGTGGAAATTTCTTTATAATTTTATTATGAATCACATTGTATATGAAAACCCTTTCATGATTTTAATAACAAAAACTAATTTACATTTTACATAATTCTAGATATTCTTAAGTTAGGTTTCCTTGAAGCCAAATATGGAGCTGAAATATTAATGCAAATGGTAAACACACAACTTCACTTATCATTTGGGGAAAAACATTAGAGACTAAAATTTGATAAAATTACCTTAAAAAGTTGATTTTTTCATCTCTAATCATAAAAGTTCACCTTTTTCAGCTATTTTGTGTGTATGCACTCTAAATCCAAGAGGTTGACAAAGGAAAGCAGAATGACAGAAAAAGAGAAGAGATAACAGTTTAAAAATGTTCACAAATATAGGAAGGACATAAAAAAAGTGGATCCAAAAAAGGAAAGAATGGAGATACTTAATTTGAAAATTAAGCTATTTATCAGGCTCAATCAACCACAGGTTTAAAAGAAAAAGGGAAAGAGAAAGAGAAGACACATGACAAGCTTTGCTAGAATAATTTACTTATCTGTACCTTGAATAAAAATGTCACAATCACAGCTATCATGTGTCAAGCACATACTATATACAAGTAACAAATTATCTCTGACTCTTAAATAGCCTCACAAGGTAGGTATTATTATCCCATTTACCTTAACCCTAGAGAGGTTAAGAAATTTATGGAAAGCCATACAAAAGAGAGCCATTAACCAAAGAGAAGGAATTTGAGCCTGGTCTATCCTTTGAAAACAGCATTCTAACTCCCAAGTGGTGTCATATAACAATCTTAAAAATAGATTGTTTAATTTACAGTAATTATAGTTATAAATAACTCTTTTAGGGGATTACAAAATACTAAACAATTCATGAGGTAGCAGCAATACTGGAAATTCCACTGAATGAGGCCAAAAGTAACTACCGCAATTAAAGTATAAATTAATATGACTACAGCATTAATAAGACAATAAGAATATTTTTTAAATCTCTAGCAAATATCCATTAACCTTTGTTAATGCAACTGAAAGCCAAGAATGGGATCAAATAGTTTTGTGGGTCAATAAAAAATATGTCAAACACTTTGGTACATCTTAAGAAATCTTTTCTGAAATGGGGGCCAGACAGTGAACAGACATAATGAAAATAAAGTAGATACAAAACAAGGATTATTCAAAGCTTAAACTCAAGGGAACATAGGTAATTAAAATGGTGTATTAGGAAAAAAGGTTTTTCTGATTAAATGCCATTCTGAAAACAAACAGTGACTAACAAAATTTCTTTTCAATTCAAAAATAAAACCATCTCCATCTAAAACATCTGTGTAAAAAGGAGATGTGGAAACCTATATAAATGACTAAAATGTATCCTATCAAGGAGCTGAGTGCGGTTGGTTAGGCATCTGACTTTGGCTTAGGTCATGATCTCAGTTTGTAACTTAGAGCCCCACATTGCTGATAGCTCAGAGCCTGAAGCCTGCTTCAGATTCTGTGTCTCTCTGCCCCCCGCCCCACTTGTGCTCTCTCTGTCTCACAAAAATAAATAAATGCAAAAAAAAAAAATTCTTTTTAACTGAGTGGAAAAAAATTTCAAATTTCAAACATACAGGAAAAGAATTAAACTTGGACATGGAGAGCACTGTTCCAAAGCATAAGAAGGGAAGCCATTTGCTAGCATACCAGCTCAAAGAGGCCATTCAACATTTTGCTGAAGTACAGAGTATTAAAATATTAATAACTACAAATTCAATAAAATGTTACATAAAATAAGAAGGCAGCACATAAAGATTCTGTGAAAGTAAATGAAATTTCTACCTTTGGCCATTTGGGATTGAGAAGTCGAGCTTTGATTGCATCGTCCAGTGCCTTGTCATACTGCTGGATTTTCATATAGGCTGCAGATCTATTGCTGTATAAGATGCAGTTCTGAGGGTCAACAGCCAGGGCTTCATTGTACAGAACAATAGCTGTATGAAAATCTCCATCATGACAGGCCTGGTTACTCTGACGAACTTTCTCAACAAATTCAGCTTTGCTCAACACTGGTCCATCAGGACTTCTCCGACCAATAGTTTTAGCACCAAAGAGAGGAATCTACAAACAAAGAAACTTTGTCAGATAATCCAGAGGGTTTCTTTGTCTGAACTTCAAGAGAACAGGGACATTCTGGGGTGCCAGGATGGTTCAGTTGGCTGAGCGTCAGGCCATCATCTCATGGTTCATGAGTTCAAGCCTCACATCGGGCTCACTGCTGTTAGCGTAGAGCCCACTTCAGAACTTCTGTACCCCTCTCTCTCTGCCATTCCCCCACTTGTGCTCTTTCAAAACTAAAAATAAAAATAAATAAATAAATAAAAGAACAGGGACATTCTTCATGGTCTGCTTTATACAGTAAACTTTTATAACCTGGAAGACAATAAACTTTCCAAGAAGCAACCAACAAAATACTTTGAATGCATATGTATGTATATGTTTTTATATATACATATAGTTATAAACATACATATTTAGGGGTACTTGGGTGGCTCCACTGGTTAAGCATTCTAATATTGATCTCTGCTCAGGTTGTATTCTCGTGGTTTATGAGATCGAACCCTATATCAGGCTCTACACTCACAGAGGAACCTACTTGGGATTCTCTCTCTCCCTCCCTCCATGCCTTTCTCTCTCTCTCAAACTTTAAAAAACATACATATTTATATTCATATTTTTTTGATTGAGAGAATGAATAAATAAATGAATGCAAAAGAACACTCAGACTTTTTCTTGGCAATTTACAGTTATATTAAGGGAGGTGCCTGGCTGGCTCACTAAGTAGAGCATGAGACTCTTGATCTCAGGACCTGAATTTAAGCTACATGTTAAGTGTAGAAATTACATACATATACACATGCATAAAGTTATTTATATTAAGGGAATAAATACAAATATAAGCCAATACAGAAAATATGATCTCGGGGCGCCTGGGTGGCTCAGTTGGTTAAGCATCCAACTTCAGCTCAGGTCATGATCTCACCGTTTGTGGGTTCGAGCCCTGCATCAGGCTCTGTGCTGACAGCTAGCTCAGAGCCTGGAGCCTGCTTCGGATTCTGTGTCTACCTCTCTCTCTGCTTGTCCCACATCCATGTTCTGTTTCTCTCTGTCTTAATAATAAATAAACATCAAAAAAAATATTTTTTTAAATATGATCTCAACTATATTAAGCCATTTGTGCTCAGAAAATGAAAGAAATCAAAATATTAACTATGCTAAGTTATCTCTGGATATAAAATTATGGGTTATCTTTATTTTCTTACCCAAACTTTATACAATAAGCATATGTAATTTCTAAAATTTTTTAAAAACTTAACTTTAAAAACATAAATTATGGGGCACCTAGGTGGCAAAGCATTCAACTTTGTCTCAGGTCATCATCTCTCAGTTCGTGGGTTCGAGCCTGTGTCAGAATCTGTGCTGACAGCTCAGAGCCTAGAGCCTGATTCAGATTCGGTGTCTCCCTCTCTCTCTGCCCCTCCTCCTTTCACACTCTGTCTCTCTCTCTCTCTCTCTCTCTCTCAAATTAAAAAAAGACATAAAACTTAAAAAAAAACATTTTATTGTATCAACGAATCTTTTCACTGGCAAATTTGGTAATCTGGCTTCCACCATGGAATTTCAAAGACAAACACCAGTTTTTGGAAACCACCGAAAAGAAAAATAAAATACCTGCTGTAAATTGTATCTTGACAATTTTAAGACCTGTTTTTTGATTTCTTCCAAATCATTAAACTTCCTGTGACTTAATAACACTGACCTTAAAACCAAAGGGAGTGAATGAGTCAAATGTTACTCATTTTAAAAACAGGGAAATTATGAACTGCATCAGAGTCCCAAGAGAAGAAACTTAAGACATCTGTATCCAGAGAGACCATTTGCGTTTCTAAGCAGACTTGCGCTAAGTAAAATTAAAACAAAAAGTGTAAAGTTTAATTTTCTTCCTCATGTCTTTCTTTAAGACTATGTCCAGTCCCTCCATTCAAAAGAGAACAGGGGCACTTGGCTGGCTCAGGTGGTAGAGCATATGACTCTTAATCTCAGGGTTATAAGTTCCAGTCCTACACTGGGTATAGAGATATTACTCAATAAATAAATCTTAAAAAAAAAAAAGCAGGGCGCCTGGGTGGCTCAGTCGGTTGAGCGACCGACTTTGGCTCAGGTTATGGTCTCACGGTTAGTGGGTTCGAGCCCCGCATCAGGCTCTGTGCCGACAGATAGATAGCTCAGAGCCTGGAGCCTGCTTCAGATTCTGTACCTCCCTCTCTCTCTGACCCTCCCCTGCTCATGCTGTCTCTGTCTCTCAAAAATGAATAAAAAACATTAAAAAAAATTTTAAAGAGACAGAGAGAGAGAGGACAGATCTGAGATATAACACAACACCAATACTTAAAAAGTATCAAACTCCTCACAGAGGACATAGGACAAATTCCACAGAAAGGAGAGAAAAAGGCAGAGCTAATCTCCCACACAGACAATCACTATTTTTCCTATTTACAGGAATATCATGTAAATAGGAAATGTACATGACAGTTTGAAACATTAAAAATATTCTTGGGGGGCCCTGGTGGCTCAGTTAGTTGAGTGTCTAACTCTTGGTTTCTGTCTCAGGTCATGACCTCACAAGTAAAGAATTCAAGCCCCTCGTTGGGCTCTATGCTGGCAGTGCAGAGCCTGGTTGGGATTCTCTCTCTCCCTCTCTCTGCCCTTCCTCTGCTTGCACTCTGTCTCTCTCTCTCAAAATAAAATAAAACGTTAAAATAATAAAATATAACATTCTAGAAATGTCACATATCAGTGTTAAAATTTTATCCCTCAACTTCCTCATACTGGAAGTGGCAAGTATGTATTCTGGTTAGTTTTTTATTGTTGTTTTAAATTAGGATCATGAAATATACAGCTGAAAATTAACAGACTATGTAACATTTACCAAACAACAAGGATTTTCCTAAAGAGTTTTTTTTTTTTTATCTACATTATCAAACTAGCAAATGAGATTTTGACAATACACAAAACTGATTTCATTTTGGGAAATATAGTCATCAGGACTCCAAAATAAGGGGAGTACTAGCCATAAGTAATGAAGACCAATTCTGTATTTGAAAACTCAAGGGTGTGACAAAATATAAATAACAGCATTTCACAGTAAAATGGTTAGGTTCAAGTGTAGCTTAAAAGTGAAAAAGACATGATCTTACTATTAGAGCACTCCCTACTTCTGAGAGTAATAATTTGGTTCAATGCCAAGACAAATAAGAATTAAATTAAGAAAAGAAAGTTTCTGCATTCTATCACCTCCATATACACTAATATAAAGTAACATTTCCCAAATTATATACCCCTATGAGCCCTATGTCCTCAGGATGCTTGGAGGAACAAAGTAAAATGAGTTTCTGCTTTAGTGGACAACCTCAGAGGTTTTATTCTACACGCTGTAAAGCTGAGAGGGGGATACCATACATATGAGATCAAAGGATCTTTTTGGTAGAGTATCTTCCCAGACAGGAAATTGCTAAAAACTCTGACATAAACTAGAGCATCAGCTGGCCCAGTTGGTAGAGAATGTGACCCTTGATTTCAGGATCATGAGTCCAAGCCCCATGTTGGGTGTAGAGCCAACTTAAAAACAAAAAACAAACAGAAACAAAAACCCTCTAATATAAACTACTAAGTAAAGCCTCTGAAAGCAAAGTAAAACCCCATGGAAAAGTGCTAGTGCAGAAAGATCATAAGTAACTAGAGAATTCCAACATCATCACCACCATATGTCCATAAATTTAAAAGAAAAAAGGCACTCTAGTAAGTGTCCATAGAAACTTCTAATGTGTCAAACTATGTCTGTTTCTAGTAAGCTGGTCATAGTGTTGTCCTTAGGAGGCTAAGAGCATTTTGTGTATGGTTAAAAAAAGGAATATAATTTACCTAATCCCTCTTCATCTTCTCTGCTAATAATAAACTTGGTATGACAGAGAAGGGGAAGAAAAGGCCCTTGTATGTATTTTCAGATTATATACACAGTACTTGGAATAACTGGCCATACTAAATTCAAAAACAGAGTAGATAGTACCATGGAGATTTAAAAAAATAAAATGAAATTTCAGGGCGCCTGGGTGGCTCAGTCATTTAGCATCTGACTTTGGCTCAGTTAATGATCTCATGGTTCATGAGTTCAAGTCTCACATGAGGCAAGCATGAGTCCTACTTTGGGTGAGCTCTAGCCCCACTTCAAGTAAAAACATGAGCCCCACTTTGGGTGAACCCCGCTTCCTTCTCTCTCTCTCTCTCCCTCTATCCCTCCTGGGATTCTCTCTCTCTGACCCTCACCCGGTTGTGCTCTCTCTCAAAAAAATAAAATAAGTGAAACGAAATTTTGAATCACTAATTTAATTAGATTAACTGATTATGACATTCTTTCTTTCCTCATAGATTTCCCATATTTACAGTTTACGGATGTCAACAAATATCTTCTCTGACCCTCTGACAAACTCATCTTGAAATGACAGTGGCAATAACACAGATGAAATAGGCCCAGGATATCCAGCCACACACAATTACCAAACTGTAATAGTTCCCAACCAGTTATAAATTGTGATTATTCAAATGATATAGAAAAATACTTACCTTTATATCAAATAATGATACAAGAATCAAGGAATTAAATGTTTAAAATAAAACTACTAAACTATTAAAATGAACCAGAAGAATTTTTTACCATATAAGCTAAGGAAGGCCTTTTGAATTACAACACAACCTAAAGACATAACAGAAAAGACTGATTAATCTAACAACATAAAAGTTTTAAATATGTAACTGGGAAAATATAAATATAAACAAAGTGAAAAGATGAATAATAAATCAATTTTAAAACTCTTTGCAACATCTAATAAAAAGCTAATTTTCTTACTATATAAAACTCTACAAATAAAAAAATCCAATGAACAGAGAATATGCACAGGCAGATCATAAGAGAGCAGATCCACATGGATTTTAAGTGTTTTTAATGTGTGACTTTGTGTTTTGGTTTTTTTTTTAAGTAAGCTCTAGGCCCAACATGGAGCTTGAACTCGCAAACTTGAGATCAAGGGTCATAGCTCTACCAACAGAACCAGCCAGGCACGCCATGACTTCAGTTATTTTAAAAGGAAATTAAACCTTGAGATATTATTGTTCTTCTCTCATAGTAATGGAAAAATATTATCAGTACATTTTCATGGTAAGGGGGATAAAGAAAAATTTACATTCATACATTGCTGATTGAAGTGGAAACTGATATGATTTCATTATAGAACTAAGGAATAGCTACAAAAGGTACGTATCCTTTGAATTCCAGAATTTTTTTCCACTTCTGGTAGTTTATCTTGCAGATACATTTACCTATGTAAGCAAAGTCATATATACAAGATATTTGTAACACTTATCATTTGTATTAGCATGAGGTTTGAAGTAATCTAATTGTTAGACAACAGGAAAACAGATAAGTTAGTTTTCATTAGATCAATATGATGAGATTAATGATTGATACTACATATCCAGCCAAAAGAATTGAGGCAGGTTTTACATACTATATGGAAAGACAGAAAAAAACAAGCTGTAGAAACAAGATTCAGAATGTTATATTCCATGAAGAAAAGGGGGGGAAGGAAATAATACATAAACATACATACACATGCTTAAATATATATGGATTAATTATGCCAGAAACAATACATAAACCAGTAGATGCATAGGGGCACATGTACCCCAATGTTCATAGCAGCACTTTCAACAATAGCCAAATCATGGAAAGAGCCTAAATGTCCATCAATTGATGAATGGATCAAGATGTGGTTTTAAATATACAATGGAATACTACATGGCAATGAGAAAGAATGAAATCTAGCCATTTGTAGCAACGTGGATAGAACTCGAGGGTGTTATGCTAAATGAAATAAATCAGGCAGAGAAGGACAAATACCATATGTTTTGACTTATAAGTGGAACAGGAGAAACTTAACAGAGGACCATGGGGGAGGGGAAGGGAGAGGGAAGGAGGCAAACCATGAGAGACTCTTGAATACTGAAAACAAACAGAGGCCTGATAGGGGAGTGAGAGAGGGGAATGGGGGTGATGGGCATGGAGGAGGGGACTAGCTGAGATGAGCACTAGATGATATATGGAAACCAACTTGACAATAAACTATAAAAAAAAAAAAAAACGGTAGAGTAACTGCCTCAATAGGTTATTATTTCAGGACTGGAAACTAGGATTAGGAAGGTACTCAACACTTCCATTTTATACCATCTGATATTTTACTATATGCATATAATAGTTAGTTTTTTCAAAGTATGAAAAAAAAAAGCTCTGAAGACAGAGCACAGCATACTTTTATATATTAGAGCACATATATATAGTTGTAGTATCTGTTCACTTTCTAAGTGTGTCTGCCTAAGAAGACAAAAGAGAGATACAAAACAAGCCTTTGCCCCCTGGCCCAGAGCTGCATAGCCTACAGGAAGCGGGCTACCACTTTTTAAGGCTTACAAAGTCATTCTCCACTCACCAAGTTATTATTATGCTTAGAGAGTAGGAACTTTTTTGAATTTACACCAAAGTCCCATATGGATAACACATATTAGTTGTGTATTTTAAAAACCAATATAGGTAAGACAAAAATCTCACTAGAGAATTCACTTTATAATAAAGAATGTACATTCCAAAACTAAACTATCTAATACTTCATATTAAAACTTTGTGGATGGGTTTCCAAGATGTGAAACAAATGGCAGGATTAATAAACTGGAGGAAAAGTCCATAGAAAATACCCAAAATGAAATACACCCAAAAAGAAAGGGGTGGGGGAGAAAGTAGGTACAATAAGAGACATAATAAGGAACATGCCAAAGAAGTCTAACACACCTATAGTGAAATTCCAGAAGAAAGAGAAGGAAGGAGAAGCAATATTTTAATACCTCATGAACAAGAATTTTCTAAAACTGATGAAAGACATCAACGCATAGAATATTGAACCAACTGCTTTAAGAGAACTTCATCCAACCCCAAGATATCACAAAGAAAACTAGACCTTTACACATTATGGTCAAACTCCTAAAAATCAAAAACAGAAAAAATGTTAGAGAAGGGGAAAAGACACATTATCTTCAAAGCTTAACACAAATGATGGTAGATGAAACAGCTAACCTAAAAGTCTATACCCAGAGAAAATATTGTTCAAAAATGAAGTTGAAACAGGAGCCATCATACATTGCTGGCAGATTTTTAAATGGTAAAGCTATTGTGGAAAACAGTTTGTCACATCCTCAAAAAGTTAAACATGTTGTTATCATATGACTCAGCAATTCCACTCCAAAGCATATACCCAAATGAATTTTTTTGTGTTCCACACAACTTGTACACAAATATTTATAGCAGCATTATTTATAAAAGGCAACAACTCAAACGTCCATCAACTGAAGAATGAATAAACAAAATGTACCATAGCCATACAATGAAACAATGAAAAGAAATAAACTACTGATACACATGAGCACACAGAAGAATCTTTAAAACACGAGGTTAAGGGAAAGAAGCCAGACACAGGCCACACCTTATATGATTCCATTTATATTAAGTGTCTGTGAAAAGCATGCCCATTGAGACAAAAAGCAAATTACTGGATGCCAGGGGGCTAGAGGCAGGGGAAAATGGGTGACCCAATGAGGGCTTCTTTTGAAAGTGAAGGAATTAATGGTGATGGTTGTGAATATACTAAAAAACACTAAATTGCACACTTTTAAATGGTGAATTTTATGGAATATTATTGTATCTCAATTTTTCAAAAGGTAAAATAAGTATTTGTATAAACAAACCAAAACCAAGGGAATTCATCAACAATGGCCCTTCACTAAAAGAAATATTGAAGGAAAACAATCTAGGAAACAGAAATGTATAAGAAAGGAATAATAATAATATTATAATTATAAGTAAGTATAACTATTATTCTAACTATAATCACTTGTGAAGTTTAAGATATCTACTTAGATAACAAAATAGAAAAGGTAATTAATAAATGGAGATCAATCAGTAAACATATGTCAGACTGAGAAGGTCACTATGAGAAAGCATGTTTTTCTAGAAATTATAAAAAGTATAAGCTTGCCAATCCACAAATGCTAATGTAAGAGACAATTCATAATTGTTTACTTCTCTATTTTCACCAAAAATTCAGGCTTTTTAAGGTTTTAAATTTCAACATATGCAATTAAAGCCACTAAATTTTGCAGAAAAGGAATCTTTAGAAAAGAATTTTAAACTGGTCACGACTGGCTAAGATTAGAATAAATATAATTAAGCAAACGAACTTTATTTTATATATATATATTTTTTTGAAAGAGAACGGGGGGAGAGAGGCAGAGGAAGAGTGTGAGAATCTTAAGCAAGATCCACACTCAGCAAAGAGACCAACACAGCACTCAATCCCACAACCCTGGGATCATGACCTGAGGAGAAATCAAGAGTTGATGTTCAACCAACTGAGCCACCCAGGCACCCCAAGCAAATAAGCTTTAAAATCAAAAGTAACTTGGTGCAAAATTAGAATTTGGCTTTCTCTCTGTTAAAAGGACAAAGTTTTCTTGGACTCTTGGTCTGCTATGGCTAAGAAAGTATGAAAGATTTTTCTTCACCTTTTAACATAATCTTCATAGAAAACATAGATTGTGTGTTTTGGCAAAATTTCCTGTGCCGACGTTACCTGGTGTTTAATTAAGAAAATTGAATCTTTTTAAACTTTTTTTTAATGTTTGTTTTTTTTTATTGTTGTTGAGAGACAGAGAGAGAGAGAGAGAGAGAGAGAGAGCGAGAGAGAGAGGGAGGGCGTGAGTGGGAGAGGAGTAGAAACAGGCTCCCGACTCTGTGCTGTCAGCACAGAACCCAATGCAGGACTTGAACTGACAAATCACAGGATCATGACCTGAGCTGAAGTTGGGCGCTTAACCAAGTGAGCCACCCAGATGCCCTAAATCTTCTCTATTAAAAGAGCTATGGTTTTTTAGTTTTTGTTAGTTGGGTTTCTTTACAATGATCTAACTTTCTGCATTTGCCTGCAAAGTCTTTTATTGCCAGAATGGTTAAATGGATGACTGTTGTTTCACAATAACCTATTTGACCAAGTATTTTAAAACCTTGGATGTTTTTCACAAACTTCCCCAAATAAAATCCTAAATGGAGTTATTTTAACTTTGGGATTTTTCAGAGGGTCTCTGGAACATCTCAAAAGATTTATTTACTCTCACCTTCCAAAAAGGGAAATGTTAGAACTATCTGATGTTACATTATATTAGAAGCATTATCAAAAAATAATTCTAAGCATTCTTTATATTTGTATATGTATACCTTATAAGTATGCTAGAAATTACATGAAATTCTTAGAAATCTGATATGCTCTGGTATCTAAAGGTATCAGTCATAATTTGAGTTATTTTTAAATGTTGTGTATCACAGAAATAACCAAATTTCCTTGTCAATTCCACTATAATAAACTCTATTCAGATCTTTAACAACGGGCATTTTAAATCTTTTGTCTTTTACAGAGTTATTGTTTTCCTCAAATGTTTTGCAAAAGAGTTTCTACAAAAGTATTTCATTGTCAAGAAGATTCATGGAAGGGTACTTGGGTGGCTCAGTCTGTTGGGTGTCCAATTCTTGATTTTAGTTCAGTTTAGAATCTCATGGTTCGTAAGTTCAAGCCAGGCCTTGTGTTCTGCACTGACAGTACAGGCCTGCTTAGGATCTTTCTCCTTTTCTCTGCCCCTCCCCTGCTCATGAGTGTTCTCTCTCTCTCAAAATAAATAAAATTAAATTTAAAAAAAAAAAGAAGATTCATGGAAAGAACTTGGACAAATACACAGTTCTGACAGCTTTAATATCATAAACCAAACTGGATTCTAGCAAAACAAGTACTAATTACATGGGACTAAACGAACGAAGAAGGAATCTTATAAATTTGTATGGCTTCTTGTCTGAAACATTGCTACCTTCTTAACGTTTCGGGTTTTTTCACAGCTTTAAATATACTTTTTCTCTTAAGGTTCCTATGACTTACAATTTGGTAAAGTACCCTGTTGTAAACAAAGTTAAAAGATCTACTTTTTCTCCTCATTTGATCCATCTATAATTCAGAAACTCCTGAGTATTCTTTTCATAGCACTTTAGTTTTTTTTTTTTATGTTTATTTATTTTTGAAGGAGACAGAGAGTGAGTAGGGGAGGAGCAGAGAGAGGGAGACACAGAATCCAAAACAGGCTCCAGGTTCTGAGCTGTCAGTGCAGAGCCCAACGCAGGGCTCAAACTCACAGACTATGAGATCATGACCTGAGCGAAAGTCGGCCATCCAACCAACTGAACCACCCAAGCACCCCTCTCCTTTTTTTATTAAATTTTTTAATGTTTAGTAATCAACCCAAGTTAGATGCAAACAAATTAGTTTTACTATGATTATCTTTTGTAGAAGAAAAAAATGGGGGTAACTGTAGAGAGCAAAATTATGTTTGTGTACCCATCTGCCTATATTAGCCTCTAATCCTGTCAACAGCCTTTGAGGTTTTATAATTACATATAACTGGACTAGATCCTGAATTCTAGTTTCCTCAAATATCCGGCTACACCTCTCCAAATTATTATGTCCAATTTTCTCCCACCCTCTAATTTAGTCTCCTCAAGAACAAAGACTCCCATGAATCTCCCTAAAAAGGACTATACCATGTCTTCCTCACTGCTCAGTCAGCAGCCAACCCTCAGAGACTTGGGTCTGTGGGATATGCCCTTGCATCCTGTGTATATATCTCACAGCTGAATAAGGCTCCACCTGATATCCATACACAAGTGGAGCCCTCAAAGTCAAATTAACTAAAAAGAATAGGAGCTGATATCAAGGTAAACTGCTCCCAATGTCACATCAAGGCTTCATACTTTAACTAAACATGAAATCCTCTCTTTTCTTTCTTTTACTCTAGCATTGGCCTGGAAACATGCCATCATTCATGTCTCCCAGACCATTGTTAAGGATAGCAAACTTTCAACTGCTGGATTTTTCATCAAGAGCTCTGATCTGTCCATGATGCTAGAGACAACCCTCCGCCCCCCCAACCCCCCCTATATTTTCTCTGTCTTTGGTTAACAACCCCAAACTTGGGGAACTTTATTTACAAGCTCTATACAAAGAAAGGGACATAGGCAAGGATAATAAGAATTTAAAAAGCCTATGTGGTCTATAGAACCTTAAAATTTTACTGGCTTCCATGGCTGTCACCTTCCCAGTACTGAGCCACAGACTAAAATGGGAATTACCAGAAGGCATTCATGATTCAAGATTTGCTTCCTTTGGCAGGGCCCTACTTCCCTTGCCAACACCACCTGCTGCACCTGGATTAACACTCATGAGGAAGTTGAAACTCAATTACATAAGACCACTGAGCAAGCCACTTAAAAAGATGACTCCTTCAGGGTACCTGGGTAGCTCAGTTGCTTAAGCATCCAACTTCACCTTAGGTTATAATCTTGAGGTTCGTGAGTTCAAGCCCCTCATCAGGCTCTGTGCTTACAGCTGGGAACTGTAGCCTGCTTTGGATTCTGTATCTCCCTCTCTCTTTGCCCCTCCCCTGCTTGCTCACTCTCACGATCTTGCTTGCTCTCTCTCTCTCTCTCTCTCTCTCTCTCTCTCTCTCTGTCTGTCTCAAAAATAAACATTAAAGGGGCGCTTGGGTGGCTCAGTCGGTTGAGTGACTAACTTCAGCTCAAATCATGATCTCGCAGTTCACAGGTTTGGGCCCCAGACCCGCGTCAGGCTCTGTATTGACAGCTTGCTCAGAGCCTGGAGCCTCCTTCGGATTCTGTGTCTCCTTCTCTCTCTGACTCTCCCCCGTTCATGCTCTGTCTCTGTCTCTCAATAATAAATAAATGAAAAAAAAATTTTTTTAAATAAACATTAAAAAACTTTTTTAAGTGACTCCTTCAATGAGGTCTTTCTTTGACTTACCTGATTTTGATTGGTTTGGGTCTTAGGGACCATGGCTCTGAAGTGAACTCCAGATGCTGGGAGTTATCCTACTTTATCATAGGCATAGCAGTCTCCCTAGCATGCTGTATTTTCTCAAAGGCTTTAAATGCATATTTGCTGACACTTACTGTAAGGACACAAGTCTAAACCAAACACTCCATGACAGGCTTTAAGATCCCCCTCTGATCTAGAAGGCCTAGGTTTCAGTTCCCCGAAACTAACAGGCAGTTACACATTGCCTAGAGCAAGAGAGACCACCTTTGCAACACCCAATCAGGGAAGGCTAGCTACCACTCTCCAGGAGGCCTGCAGATAGAAACTTTAGATAGGACCCTGTTACCTAATGTTAAAGTTAACCCGATAGTCACCGAACAAGACCCTAGGCTCGCCCTGTAATTGGCTGGTTTTAAAGGTACTCTAAAAGTTGTAATTGGATCCCACCAAAAGTAATGAATACTCTAGACAATGTGAATGGTTAAACCTGCTGTCAATAATATTGTACAATTATGATTGGATCGCTATACCTGTGTCACAATTTCCTGTAACTCCCCCTTCCCAAATCCATAACGGCCCTACCCTGCCTTTGTTCTGGGCTCTCAGCATGGATCCACTGCGCTGGTAAAGTCTGTGAGCCCGAGCTTAGGTCCGGCCAGCCTAAGCCTGTAATAATAAAGCCCTTTGCCTGTGCATGAGTGCCTCAGTTTCCCTGGTGGTCTCCGGTCGTTGAGGATATTGTGACTTGGGCATAACATTACCACCAACCAAATGATCTTCCTAAGACTAGAATGTCAGAAAAGGAACAAAGAGAATGACCAACTTTTAAAAAATATGAACCTGAAGTTGTGCCCTGTGAGTATAACCGAGATGAAGCACAAGTGTCATGACCTATGAATACCACACAGAGGATCCACAAAAACTTCAAGAACTTCTGAGCAATAGGTGGGAGTGACATTAATGATTTAAACCTTTATCCTTTCAGCTAACGTGAGTGAGAGTATGATCAAAAGGGATGAATTAGGGGTACCTGGGTGGCTCAGATGGTTAAGTGTCCCACTCTTGATTTCAGCTCAGGTCATCATCTTGAAGTTCATGAGTTCCAACCCGACATCAGGTTGACCTGGCACTGGTGGCACAGAGGCTGCTTGCAATTCCCTCCCTCTCTGTCCCTTCCTTGCTTGCATCCTCCCCATCCAAAATAAACAAGTTTTTAAAAAAATGAATGAATTGCTTAAAAAAAAAAAAAAGAAACAACAGGCCCAAAATGGAGTTCATTTGCCCCGGAACAGCAAACCAAGACTTATTACCTAACCTAATTATAGTTTCAACCTCTCTCAGGAATTAACCTTTAACTTGGTCTGGAAGTACCTGATCAGTACTAGTGAGGTAATTTGCAGGAATGACCCACCCATCCCTGACCCTTCCCCCAAAGGAAGGTGACCTTGCCTGAAACAATCCACTCTTTGTTAGAAACTTCCTTTTTCTGTCCCCTTCTGTCTATAAAAGATGTCCATTCTATGGCTCCCCAGAGCTCCTTTCTACTTGATGGTTAGAATCTGCCTGATTCAAGAATCACTGAATAAAGCCATTAGATCTTCACATCTACTCAGATTAATTTTGTTTTTTAACAAACATAAATCCGATATTCATAACTTTGTGTTTCTACACTGTTCTACTGAGATGATTATAAATAAGTTGATACCATTTTATTAGGTAAACAACCAGTCCCCTTAAAACTAATGTGGAAAATAGCAGGCCCATCTCATGCCGGGCGTCTGTGTCTGCTCCTTCCAGCCCATTGGAACAACAGACACTCAAAGCACACAGGTCAAAATTAGTTATTAAAATGTCAAATTCAACCAAGTAACAAATACATGCAACTTAAACTAACACATAAGCATAATTTATATTATGTCATGCCATTAGATTTTTAAAGTATCATATTTCAACAATTATGACAAATAATAAAAATTCCTGAAGGTCTAACTTATCTCTGAACTTACTAGTACTTTTGTGCTCTTCTTTTTTGAAATGCATTTTATGGGATGTGAACTAGTGAATAAAAACCACTAAATAACCTTTGTTTCTGTTATAATATCCCTTTTTGTAAAATGATGACTCATACAAATATGAAATGAACACACACCAAAGACTTTACTTAACTAATTAATGAGTGACCCAGTACAATGTTATAGTCAATCAGAGGAGAATTCAAAGTACCCCACATGTATAGGCAATCAGAAATGCTGAAATGAATTTCTAAATAGATGCAAACTGGCCTTTCCAGGGGAAGAAGAAAGTGAAATCAATTGCCCCCCACCTGGAAATAACCATTTGCATATTTATAGAAAAGAGTAATTTGTACTACTATCAGTTATCTACAATGAACAGAAGTATAAAGTAATTCAAACCCCATAAAAGGTGCAAACCTCATAGAATCAGATAACCCAGAAGGGTACACACATTCCAGGCAACCTACTTTTCCACTGAGGACACCCTGTAATCTTTTTCCAAATCCATTTCAAGTCTTTCACAATTCTTCCAGAAAGTCCCAAAGTGAAGTGCACTAGGATCAAGGAAAAGGAACTATCTTTTATGAAATAAATATGATCCAAAAAAAAGCCTACCATGAGATTGTTATAGGTCAACTTATGGAATATAACTCGATAACGAACACTGTGACCTAAAGTTTAACTTGTTTTCTAAGAGTCTGTTAAGTAACCCCACCTCTTTACTGAGACCCTGCCAAGGTAAAGACCAAGGTGAAGTTAAAGTCACCTAGTCACTGTCCTATGGTATCTTAGGTGTCTTACTATGACTGGTCATTTTAAAAGAACAAAGAACTTTAAAGTGATAGGTTCTCACCAAAACTAACATCTATGTATTACAATGTAATTGGCTACCAAGGAATGCTGTGAATGTAATTGGTTAACTAAATAATGACGTATTCTCTCTATATAACCTCACTGCTGCCTTTGTTCAGGGCCATTCTCTGCTCCTTAACACCAGGGAGATCAGGTTTGGCCAGGCCAGAAATAAAATCCTGCCTTGCTTCACCTGTATTCGGCGTTGGTGGTCTTTTCAACATCACCCTGCAACACAGAAAATTAGAAGGAGAGGATGCTGCAAATAAACAGATTCAAGCCAGAATCTAGAAGTGTATAATTGATGAATAAATAACCGACTGAGCCACCCTAGCGCCCCTGCAGCAGCATCTTTACTTTAGGCAAGGCCCCTGAGGACAAAGCCTAAACTAACAACCCAGCCCCAGGTGGGAAATGTGTGATACTCCTCAGGCACTCCTGGCTGCCCAAAACAAAGGAAACAAATGGTTAACTGATAGAGATCACAGACCTATAGAACAGGAGCCTCTATCAATTTACAAATATCTTTACTAAGAAAAAGGCAATCTTACCAACAGCTTCATCTCCAGAAAGCTATAGACTCAGTTTCTTGGGGCCCCTAATATCACCCTCCCCTCCACAGTGATGTGGGGAACAAAGGCAAGAAGGAAATGGCAGGTAAAATTAAATTTCTTTATAACCTGCAGCTCATTGACAAATATTTGAGGTAACTACAGACTGTAACATTTCTCCAGGAATCTCCCACTGTCCTATTGTTAATACCTCATTAGAGGAAAAACAACCTTAGCCTGACAATAGCAAGGCCTCAGGTATCTTAGGAGTCCTCTTTAGCATATTAAAGTCCTCCTGGAGACCTCCTTTTTGCCTTTACCTCCCCAAATCAATAGAATATATAATCAGCCACTCTTCACACCCCTGGTGCAGCTCTTTATGCCCATGGGTCTGGTCCCTCTGCTTTAATAAAATCACCGTTTTGCACGTCTTCAAAAATTCTTTGTTGGCCATCAGCTCCAAACTTCCACCACTGCAAAACCTTATCATTCATAACAACTATGCTATTGTTTTTACCAGACATTTTTCCAAACCTGAGTAACCTTGGTTTATTTATTTAGTTAGTTATTTAAGGGAATATTTTGTAGTAATCTGACCTGGAAAATTCAAAGGGGAGCTATGTTACATAGAACTGAAAGTTTACAGAAACATTTGTGAGTTTTTATTCTATAGTTTATGTGAATCTATGCTTAGAAATTATTCAGATCAAAATCTCGTAAGCCATGATTTAACTGCAGAACTTTGAGATTATCATTTGTTCCAGGACTGAAATAGACAAATATTTCCTCAGAAAATGCTGTCAGCCAATAGAATAGTCCTTCAATCAGGTGAGACACCACATTAAGCATCTCAATACTGCAAAAAGGAAACTGCATCTTTACCATTTGCACATTTGATCCCTACTGTATAAATATGCCCTCAGGGGACACCCTGTCCCGAGCCCTCATCAGAAAATACAATTTAACTATTGTTTGCTGTCTAGAAAAGTCTTTTTCTTTTGTAACCGGCTAGATCTCAAGACCTGACCTTCACTGCCCACCTGTTTGCACTCACTAACCTTTGCTTTACATTTTTTCTTGAGCTCCTCTTCCCTTCTTTCCAGCTTACCTCTTAATTTAGGAAGGAAACCCAAAACCACCCCTCAGGTGACAGCAGCAGTCCTGACAAGACCTCCCACTGGCTCAGACCACCCAGACCTAAACCACTTGAGCTAAATCCCTGATGTTTGCCTCCAAAGATGGACCATGAAGTGATCCCCGGAATGAATGGCAATTATCCTTAGCTCATTATAATACTAAAATCCCCATCCAGGGAGGAGCACAAGCCTCATTTACATAACATACAATGTATATATAGACATGTTTCCTTATGGTGCATGTGTGACCTTATTTCCACCTCTACATAGGATGACAAGGCTTCCCTATCTAAATATTTATCCTAATCCTAAATAAAAGGTACCCATTCTTTCTCCTCCCTCCCAATCTGTTCTCTTTGTCTTTCTCTCGCATTCTGAGAGTTGCCGCTTTGGAAGCTATTCCCCCATAATCTCCTTATTTGCTGCAAATAAACTTTGTCTTTGTGCAACAGCCTGTTGCGGAATCTGGTCTGGATTACCCGGCAGAAGAACCAAGCAGCACTCGAAAATCTTGGAAGGCAGGAGGTTTATTTTACAGCGGTGGGCTCAGAGGAAATCATTCTCCAGAGACCTGAGACCAGAGCATCAGCAGAGGGAGTAATTTATAGCCTGTTACTTCCGCATTCCTCATTAATGCATATGACAAGCAGAGTAGGAAGAAGAACGCTGAAGAGGGAGCCTTTGATCAGGGACAGGATTTCCTTAGCAGTCCTGTTGGCCATCTTAGCACAGATTTTTTCCTATCACTGACCTGGTATAGTTCCTATGACCCACCAAGCAGGAAACTCATGTTGGTTCAGTTACACTTTCATTAGCTTAAATCTGCCTCCTGATAATTTCCACCCATTGGTCTGAGTTTTCTGCCCTAAACAACATATGAAGGGTTCTGCCTTCAGATATTATACCCAATGCTCACATCTTTTATATGCTTCTTACAGCATGTGCAGTTTAAGAAGCTGTGTGCTGAGCTTCTTTCCCTTCAACATTTCCCTTTCACTTCGGAAAAAGAGCAAGGGAGAGGAAATGAGAAGGAACAAGTACATTATAAAAGGGCTGGCTGTTGATTAGGGTGCCTGTTGATTTCTATTTGATAAGCTATAGCTCTCCCACCACCTCCCCATTTAAAAGTCCATGTGCCCTCAGTAATTTGTAAGGGCTGAAAAGCAGCAATCTTGTAAATCCTTAATTAAGGACTCTGTACACCAAAGCCCGCTTATGCCTTCCCAGTACTGAGAGGCTGCTATACAGGAATGACTGCCCAGTGGCTTTAAGAATATTAAAAAAAATAATAATAATAAATAAATAAATAAAAAACCTCCCTAGTCTTTCTTTCCCTTCCTTGTGAAGTGTTTCTTAGCACATCCTTTAAAAAAACAAGTTATCACAAATTTGTCACTTCAACCATCCCCAATGGACCAGTATATCTTTAGGTGAGGAGTGGGAAATGATGGTATTTTCTAAGACTGTAACACTATTTTCATTAATGAATACTAAGACTGCATTCATTAACTTAGTGATTGAAGATATTTCATGTTGAGCTTATAGGCAACCCAAAGCTTTTTTCCATATATGTTGATAAGTAAGGTTTTCTCATAGTTGGGTTTGTTTTTTTTTTAATGTTTATTTGAGAGAGAGTGTGAGCAGAGAAGAGGCAGAGAAAGAGAGGAAGAGAGAATCCCAAGCAGGCTGGATGCTATAAGCTCAGAGCCCAACTCAGAGCTTAATCTCATGAACTGAAATCAAATGTGGGGCACCTAGGTGGTTCAGTCAGTTGCATGTCCAACTTCAGCTCAGGTCATGATCTCACAGTTCGTGAATTTGAGCACCACGTCAGTCTCTCCACTGTTAGCACAGAGCTCACTTTGGATCCTCTGTCCCACTCTGTGCCCCTCTCCTGCTCATGTGCACACACTCTGCTCTCTCAAAAATAAATAAATAATTTACAAAAAATTTTAAAGAGTCAGATGCTTAACCAACTGAAACACCCAGGCACCCCTCATGTGTTTTCGAACCTAAATGGAAAATTCACTTATAATTGGTTAATTTTACCTTGGTTTATCAACATATTCACTTATAGAGCACATACTCTTGCCAGGCATTTACTAAGGACTGGACATAAAAAAAGGAAAGAAAGCATACATGGCCCCCTGCCTTCAAGATTACAGAATATATACTTTCATGGTTTCATCTGACTGTTCTAGTGTATCACTATCCCTCTGAATTCTAATTCATTCAGTGTAGTGGCTACCCATCTGATACCTGTGAAACTCTCATGCCTTCATCCAAGAAACAGTATTACTGCCATGAGACTAGATTTAAAAACTAGAGTCCTGTGTTTTGGTACAGACTTCCTGCAGGTTTTTTTTTTATCACCTCTATGATTCTCTAATTCAACAAGTTTCTCATCTTTAAACCTACAAGAGACATGTCCATAAGATTATCATGGGATACTTTATAAGAAAATCAAGATATACTACGTCATCTTAGAACTCTTAAAAAAAAAAAAATAAGGTTGGGGCGCCTGGGTGGCTCAGTCAGTTAAGCATCCAACTTCGGCTCAGGTCATGTTCTCACGGTTTGTGGGTTCGAGCCCCACATTGAGCTCTGTGCTGACAGCTCAGAGCCCGGAGCCTGCTTCAGATTCTGTGTCTCCCTCTCTCTCTGCCCCTCCCCCATTCATGCTCTGTTTCTGTCTCAATAATAAATAAACATCAAAAAAATTTTTTTAATTTTAAAAAAAGGTAATGACAAGTTCTTAAGCAAACCCATGTTGGTTACTAGTCCTTAGCACCTCTATCTGTATCAGCTAGGATCAATAAGAAGACAGGAATCACACCTGTTATTTAAAAAGACAGAACTTAATAGAAGATTTGTTAATGAGTAGGAAGTTTCTAGGTGAATGGCTGAAGGGGGAAAAGAGAACTCCAAGAAATCAGAGGCAGCAACTGCAGAAAGCAGCTATCATGCCCAGGGCTCGGCTAACAAAACCTTAGAGAGGGGTCCAGGGCACTTAAAGTCAGACTTCTGAGGAGAAGGCGCGGCTCAGCTGGGGCTGGTATCTCTGAATTCCACGGAAAGAATCCATGGGCCTGGACTCAGAACTCTAAAGAGGAGAATTAGCTGCTGGTGCAAGCGGTCTCTGAAGAAAGCTTGGTGAAACCACTCAAGCAGTAGAAAAACGACATACAGGATCCGGTCACAGGCAGGTCCTGCTGCTGCCAGGATGAAGTGTTGGTAGGGTGTCACTAAGAACAGAAGAGAGGAAGGCCACAGAAGGCAAAGAAAGACCAAGTCCCTCCCTGCCTGCCCCCAATCTGCCAGCCACAGGGAGCGGCAGGCAGTGCAGAAATGCGGCTTGGGAGTCCCAGCCCCAGGTTCACAAAGCAGAAAAAAAACAAGATGGATTTGGAGCTACGAGGTAACTTAATTGACAAAATACTTTCTGCTCTAAGGTCACATAATCTGTTTAAAATAATCTACAACTTTGTGCAGGACATCAAAATCAATGATATCAATCTGTATCCAACACTTAATGATCTCCTACTACCCTAAGGAGTAAGAATGATGGTAGTAATAACAGCAACAACAAAACCCACACCTAGCATTTATTTAGCATTTACTACATTCCTGGTGTAAGAACACAAGTCTGAACCTAACAGACGCAATGACTGGCTTTGTTTCCCCCTCTAAGCTAAAAGGTCTAAGGTCAGTTCAGTCTCTTCGGAACCATTTGGCCATTTGGCAGTCATACATTGCCTGGGGGTATCCAATCAGGAAAGCCCAGCTACCTCACCCCACATTCCTAAGGGCAAGGCCTGCAGATGGGAACTTTAGATAAGCCCCTGTTACCTAGTGTTAAAGTTAACCCCATAGTCACCAAACAAGACCCTGAACTCGCTCTGTAATTGGTTAATTTCAAAGATACCCTAAATGTTGTAATTGGGTCCCACCAAAAGTAACAAACGCTCTGAAGAGTGTGTATGGTTAGAGCTGCTGCCAATACTGTTGTACCATTATGATTGGGTCTCTGTACCTATGTCACAATCTCCTGTCACTCCCCCTTCCCAAACTCATAAAAGTCCTACCCCACCTTTGTTCAGGGCTCTCTCGCTCTCAGCATGGATCCACCACGCCTGTCTGTGAGCCCGCCTCCCTCGAGCCTAAATTCGTAATAAAGCCCTTTGCTTTTGCATGCGTGCTTCGGCCTCCCTGGCGGTCTCTGGTTTCTGGGGGAGATAAAGAAATCTTGGGTACAACACTGGAACTGTTTTAAATAGCACATATGTATTAATTCATTAATCCTTACAACAGCCCTGTGAAGTAGGCGATGGTAGCAGCCTTACTTCACAGATAAGACATTAAGGTACAGGTCCTATGCTTCTGCTCACTACCTATGCTCCAATGTCACGATACACAACTTCCTCTACACTGCAGTCAGCCTTTGAAGTGCAACACTGGCTGAATACAACTTGCTTACATGCTTTTAAAGTTTGTATCTGGATTTGTAGCTAAATAGAATATCATTTTCTCACATGTGGGGTATTTTTCAAGACCCTGCTGAGAACATCCAACCTGGCAACAAACTCCTGGTACCCTGAGCAATAAAGGATAAAATGAGCAGAAAATTAAGCAATGAAATGATCTTCCACACTGCAAAATAAAACTACTACCTTCACTACTGTCACACTCAGAAATCAGCAGTTAACTCGTGGTAGGTATGTACAATTTACTTTATAAACTGTTATTTTATTTTGATAGACTGGGATATTCTCATAAATATCCTGGGGTGAGAATATAAAGAATCTCTGATCTTTAACACCAAATACATGTCTTGCATACAATCTGTGCAAATGTAAATTTAATAAAATATTTTTTAATTTCTTGCAGTACTGCTAAACATAATTATATGTGTGCTCACAGGGCACCCAGGTGGCTCAGTCGGTTAAGTGTCCGACTTCGGCTCAGGTCATGATCTCACAGTTGTGGGTTTGAGCCCCACATTGGGTTCTGTGCTAACAGCTTAGAGCCTGGAGCCTGCTTTGGATTTTGTGTCGGTCTGTCTGTCTGTCTCTCTCTCTCTCTCTGCCCCTCCCTGGCTCTACCTCTGTCTCTCTCTCTCTCTCTCAAAAATAAATAAACATCAAAAAAAGATTTAAAAAAAAAATATGTGTGTGCTTAGTGTTATGACTGAGGATTCAGGATTACAAGAAGCCAATGTTAAAATACTTCTGCATCTAAAGTCATTATGTACAAAAAGCAACAAAATACGACACAAGAAACAAAATTAAAAAAAAAAATTTAGGGGCATTTGAATGGCTCAGTCAGTTAAGCAACTGACTCTTGATTTCAGCTTAGGTCTTGGTCTCACAATTTGTGAGCTCAAGCCCTGCATCAGGCTCCATGCTGACAGTCTGAAGTCTGCTTGGGATTCTCTTTCTCCCTCTCTCTGCCCCTTCCCTACCTTGCACCTGCATGTACTCTCTCTCTCTCAAAATAAATAAACTATAAAAAATTTTTTCCAGTCAAATCTATACAAATTTCACAACTCCCTCTGTAAAACCAATCAAAATACTATGACAATGGTAGGAAAACAATCACACTTCAAAAATATTTAATCATGTAAATACATGAATTAATTCTAGCTCTCCCAACCTCAATAAGAATACTCCAAAGTATCAGAGTAATCATATGTCTAATACACCCGCTGCCCTGTTTACCCATCTTATGAAGAGCCCTGCATTGGACTCTGCACTGCTGCCAGCACAGAGTCTGCTTAAGATTCTCTCTCTCCCTCTCTCTTTCCCTCTCTCAAAATAAAATAAAGAAAGGGAGGGAGGATTGCCTGGGTGGCTCACTTGGTTGAGTGTTTGACTTCAGCTCAGGTCATGATCTCATGGTTAGAGATCTGGCTTTGCACTGACAGCGCAGAGCTGGCTTTGGATTCTCTGGCCCCCTCGCTCTCTACCCCTCCCCCACTCGTGCACACGCGCTCTCTCTCTCTCTCTCTCTCTCTCTCTCTCTCTCTCTCTCTCTCTCAAAAATAAACATTAAAAAAATTAATTAAAAAATGTAGCAGTGTAAAATGTCTCCATATGTTCAACTATTTCAACTTCCTTTATTTCAATAATAAGCTCAAAAATTAATACTTAAGTAAATACCTATATTTTAGCCTCAGGAAATTCAAATGAATATACTCCAACGAAGAATTAATTTCTAGAATCTATTTTTTTAACAAAAAAACTTATTTTAGGAAATTAGAATTTTATACGCCTGTTTTGCAAACCTAGTGTTGGGCTAAAAATCCTGAATCAATAAATGATTTACAATATTAATATTTTAGGTCTTTAGTTAACAATTTTAATTTGCACTATAAAGACTGATTCCTCCTCAACATTAAAAAAGGAAGATACAGGCAGTGATTTTCTCCTGGTTCCTTAGCACATTGTACAGTCTGACCCCTCATTTGGACCCCAGGGCTGGCGGCGGGGGGGGGGGCCTTTCTGCATGTGGTCATCACAAGTCTGTTCTCCTGTCCTCTCACACTCAACTATTGTCTGTTCTCTCCCAACTTGCCCCCCTCAAAGACTGATGACCACTCAGCCCACTGAGTTGGCCATGGGAGAGGAGAAGCCAATGGGGACAATTGCCTTTCCCCCAGAGTGTGTCCAGCAGCTCCTGGTCAAAGCACTATTACTAAAAGCTATCTCTGGTGTGCCATAGGGTCCCTCCCTCAGCACACACCTCTGGGGAAAGTGGACACTGTATTAACTCATGAGGATTTTCCTTACCAATAATAAATAAAGACAACCTCAAAAAAAAAAAAAAAGCAGTGATTTTATTTTCTAATTCTTTTTATTTCAGAATCATTCCTTTACTATCTTAAAAATCATTGTTTTTATTTATAGCCTCATTTCACTTACTACTTTTCTCCCATGTCTAGTTTAATTCCCATGCTTCATTCCAGAAACATTTATTTTTAGGTACTACAGTATTAGTTTAATAACCATTTTGTAAGCTCAAATACTTAAAGAATTAAACCATTTACATTGCAGTTAATTTTAACTATTGACTGATAAAAAGTTACTAGATAATAAAATTCAAGAATAAACTCAGTATCGAATACTCATCCCTTTGCTCTATTATCATAGAAATAAACTTCCAGAATACTGTGCCAACATAACTTTAAACCTCACAGTAAAAGCTAGTTTTTAACAAGATATTCAGGAAATTGCCTATATTACTGTCTTGCAATAACTCTAACATTCAATAGCAAAAGACAGTTATAACTGATCCTATTTAATGATCATTCAAATCAAAGGCCAACTAGTACAATGTTTAAGAATATAGACTCTAGAAACAGAGTGCTAAATCATAGTCCAGGATAACTCAGCTTCCTTGCTGTGTGATCTTGAGCAAGTTACTTAACCTCACTGTACCTCAGTTTCCTCACATGTAAAATGGTAACAACAACAGTACCTAATCTCATAAAGTAGGTAGTTAGGATTAAATGAATTAATATACAAAGAGGACTAAGAAGAGCGTCAGACACATAGTAAGCACCATATGTTAGCTATAACAATCTGAAACCAACAAACTACACTTTTTTTTCTTTTCTTCTTCATCTTTTTTTTTTTTTTTTAACAAACCCTTGTGTGGAGGGCTGACTTTCAACAGGTCACAGCAAGGGAGCTGCTCTGCTACCAACGAAACCCCAATCCAGAAGCAGGTCACCCACGAATGGGTTAGCACCAGGTTCCCCACAAACAAGAACAAGCGTTGCTTGAGGGTCGAGGGGGGGCCCTTTCCGCCACATCCCGTTTCTGAGACACAAAGGGACAGACTCTATACTTATGAAAGGAACACTGCCCCCATACAACTACTCCACAATTTACATGATTCTTCCAAATATGTCTGATGGAAATTTTATTTTTTTAATATACTTGGAATTTATGGCCAATTTCCTGAATAATTTTATGAATGGTTTTCATAAATCTTTGTGTAGATTAGGAAGCTCTTGAATTAAACAAAAGCATTATTTGACAGTGGAACCACTTTCAAAACTCCTGAATCTGTAAGCTAAAACCATAAGGATCCAAGACAGCACTCAGTACAAAAACATTACATACAGAACAAAAGGAATTGTGGCAGTGTTTTTAGTACTTTCTCAGGAAATTGTGCAATCTGCTGTAATACACTTTTCCTAACAATAAGAAACTACACACAAGGCCAAATGCCCAATGTAGGTGCCTGAATTCCAAAATCATATTACAAATATGCAAATTCCTGAGAGAACATACAGAGATACATAACCAGTTAACTCCAAAATAAAAGTTACTGGGGCACCTGGGTGGCTTAGTCGGTTAAGCCTCCGACTTCAGCTCAGGTCAGATCTCACATTCGTGGGTTCAAGCCCCGTGTCAGGCTCTGTGCTGACAGCTAGATCAGAGCCTGGAGCCTGCTTCCGGTTCTGTGTCTCCTTCTCTCTCTGCCCCTCCCCCTCTCATGCTCTGTCTCTCTCTGTATCAAAAATAAATAAAACATTAAAAAAAACCAAAATAAAAGTTACTATGCCAATCCAAGTGCTTAGCTTTATTTAATATACATACTCCTCAATATCAAATGCACTAACAAAACATCAGGAAACTAAGCTACTAGGCTCAGAGGACATGTCACGGGAAAAGTCTTATGAACTTGACAGTTTCCTCTGTTCTACAACTTGGTACAGTATTCTCACAAACACATGAGAGGGTCAATATGCTAGCCTCAAAAATGCGGTCACTTAGAGACCTGATTATTTCAAAGTTCAGACACACATCCTAACATGTCCATGCAACATTTAATTCACAGAAACTCTCTCATTCCTCTTTATTTCCGGTATTCTCTACATAAATGCTTAGTGAACATTTTATTTTCAATAATGTAAAGACAGATTCTACAAATCTCAACTATTTCTCAAAATACATCTAGTTTTTACAAAGTATTAATAATCTAAATCAAAATAATAAAGAATATAAGGTTTCTTACTTAGAGTTAATCTACTTTTCCATATGCTTAAAATTATTTATACATATATACTCTATTTTAAACTATTACTTTTAAGTTTAGTTTGTTACTCCATTAAGACAGATTTAGATAACAGGATTATCTTAGATGACAGGTATAATCCTGCTCATTTATCATGTACTAAGGAAAACAAAAATGAGAGAGGGGCAGAAAAAGTCTGTAGGAGAATGTTTTTGGGTTTTTTTTTTTTTAGGAGAAAAATGGCATTTTAAAAGATTAGACATTCTTTTCATTTTCTAGTTGATTTTCTTTATACCCCTAGTATGATATATTTTACACATCGTGTAAAATTTATCCTAACTTCTTAAAGTTGATTTATTTTCAGAGAGAAAGAGACAGCATGTGTAGGGTAGGGGCATAAAGAGAGAGGGAGAGAATCCCAAGTAGGCTCTGCACTGCCAGCAGAGAGCCCAACGCAGGGCCTGAACTTACTAAACCATCAGATCATGACCTGAGCCAAAACTAAGAATCAGAAGCTTAACCAACTGAACCAGCCAGGTACTCCAAATTTATCTTATTAAACTGTGAGGCTCAGGGCTTTTTTTATTTATTCACACAGTTTTATAACCATTACCACTATTTTATTATTTCCAGCACCTATTAACAGTCATTCTCCACTCCTTCCCCCAAGTCCCTGGCAAACAATAATCCATTTTCTGTCTCTGTAGATTTGCCTATCCTGAATACTTCACATAAATGAAATCATACAATGTGATCTCTTGTGACTGGCATCTTTCATTCAGAGTATTTTCAAGGTTTTTATCATATCATGTGTTAATACTTCTTCCATTTGTACAGCTAAATAATATTCCACTGTATGAATATACATTTTGTTTATCCACTCAATGGTTAATTGATATACTTACATGTTATATCAACTAAATGTTCATCTGCCATGAACATTTGTATACAAGATTTGTGTTGACAAATTTTTTCATTTCTCTCCTATATATATAACAGGAGTAGAATTACTGTACCATATGGAAGCTCCATGTTTAGCATTGTAAAGAAATGCCAATGGTTTTCCTCAATGGCTGTGCTATTTTACATTCTCACTGGCAATGTGTGAGAGGGCTCCAATTTTTCCACATCCTCACCAACACTTATTATTTTTACTTTTAAGGTATCCTAGCAGGCATGAAATGGTATCTCACTGTGGTTTTGACCTTATCACCCTGCTGACTAATACCTTTTAATGTGTTTATTGGCCATTTGTACATATTCTTTGAGAAATATCTATTCAAATACTTTGTTCATTTGTTAATTGGATTGTCCTTTTTTTAATTTTTTTAACATTTATTCACTTTTGAGAGACAGAGAAAGACAGAGCATGAGCGGGTGAGCCGTAGGAGTGGGGTGAGGGGAGAAAGAATCTGAAGCAGACTCCAGGCTCTGTCAGCACAGAAACCAATGCAGGGCTCAAACCCAGGGACCGCGAGATCATGACCTGAGCCAAAGTCGGATGCTTAAGTGACTGAGCCACCCAGGTGCCCCTGGGTTGTCATTTTATCATGAGTTATAAGAGTTCTTTATAAATTCTTTTTTTTAATGTATATGTTGAGAAAGCACATGCATGCACAAGGCACACATAAGTAGGACAGAGGCAGAGACAGAATCCCAAGCAGACCCTGCATAGTCAGCACACAGCTGGACACAGGGCTCAATCCCATGAACGTGAGATCATGACCTGAGCCAGAATCAAGAGTAGGTTGCTTGACACACTGAGGGACCCTGGTGCCCCAGAGTTCTTCATGTATTCTTAACACAAGTCTGTTATCACATACTGATTTGCAAATATTTTCTTCCATTATGTGGAATTTCTTCACTTTCCTTTTTTTTCTTTAATAAAGAAGCATAAAGTTGGTGCATAAACTTAACAGATTAACAGAAAAGGCCTATAGATTTATTTCTTCTTGGACACACCCACAGTGCAGCCTCAGTAGCCTATAGTCTCAGCATGCTGGCTTGGGACACAAAGTCCTCAGAAGTGACACGAAGTCCCTAGAAGTGACGCAAAGTCCCTAGAAGTGACATGAAGTCCCTAGAAGTGACACAGCCCTCTGTGGGCTCAAGTCTTCTTCATTCTAAGTCTTCATGAAGCTTATTGTCCAGACAATTGGTCAGCATCTAGCTGTATTTTCCATCCTTCACATCCCTTTGTCTGTTCCAGAACCAGTCTAGAGATCTTATGCTGGTGTGAATTCTGCATAATGGTGATCACACATTCCACCTCATCCTCAAAGGGCTCTTCTGTCCTCTTGCTAAGGTAGATGTCTTTGCTTTCCTCCACACCACATGCCCATCTGTACCCCACAATCTTAACTGCAGTGACGGCAAAGTCTATTTTCCACTGCCCATCAATATTGCTGTTGAGTACTTGCAAAATGTACTGGAACTCTCAGGGATCACTAGAGACATGGCAGCAGCTCTACCAGCAGTATGTGGCCTCCTGTGGAAGGCCTCTTGTCACTTTCTAGATGCTGTCCCTTTGACACACAAAAGTGTCAAATTTTAATTAAGTCCAATTTACCTACTTTTTCTTTTGTTACTGGTCTTTTTGGCATTTAAGAAATCACACCCTATGGCGAACCTGGCTGGCTCAGTCAGTAGAGCATGCAAATATTGCTTATTCTGGGTTGTGAGTTCAAGCCCCATGTTGGGGCACAGAAATTACTCAAGAAAAATAAAATAAAAATCACTGCCTAACCCAAGGTTCCAAAAATTTACTCCTGTGTTTTTGTTTTTTAATTTTTTGATTTTTTTTAATGTCTGTTTATTTTTGAGAGAGAGAGAGAAAGGGCATGAGCACAAGTGGGGAAGGGGCAGAGAAAAAGGAGGAGAGGATCCGAAGCAGGCTCTGTGCTGATAGAGAGAGTCCGCTGGAGGGCTCAAACTCAGGAACCATGAGATTATGATCTGAGTTGAAGTCAAAGGCTTAAACAACTGACCCACTGAGGAGCCCCTACTCCTTTGTTTTCTAATAAGAGTTTCATTGTTTTTGCCCTTATGTTTGGGTCTTTGATGCATTTTGAGTTCATTCTAGTGTATATTGTGAGGCAAGGGTTCAAATTCATTCTTTTGCATTTGAAAATCTAGTTGTCCATCACCATTTGTTAAGACCATTCTTTCCCCCATTGAGTTATCCTCACAAGATTGTTGAGAATCAGCTAACCATAAATGTGGGGAAATTTATACAATTTATACAATGGACTCTCAATTACATTGATCTATGTTATTCTAATGCCAGTACCACACTGACTTAATTACTGTAGCTTTATAGATTTTAAAATAGGGAAATATGAGTCCTCGGAGTTTGTTCTTTTTCAAGATTGTCTTGACTATTGCAGGTACCTCACACTTCCATCGGGATTTTAGAATCAGCCTGTAGATTTCTGCAAAAAAGGCAGATGGGATTTTGATAGGGAATGCACTGACTCTGTACATCACTTGGGGAAATACTACCATGTTAAATTAACAATGTTAAGTCTCTGGTCCATGAACATGGGATGTCAAGATTATACAAATTTGGGGCGCCTGGGTGGCTCAGTCGGTTAAGCCTCCGGCTTCGGCTCAGGTCAGATTTCACGTTCGTGGGTTCGAGCCCCGCGTCAGGCTCTGTGCTGACAGCTAGCTTAGAGCCTGGAGCCTGCTTACGGTTCTGTGTCTCCTTCTCTCTCTGCCCCTCCCCCTCTCATGCTCTGTCTCTCTCTGTATCAAAAATAAATAAAACATTTTTTAAAAATTTAAAAAAAAAGATTATACAAATTTTATTTATTTTTATCTTTTTTAACATTTATTTATTTTTGAGAGAGAGAGAAAGAAATAGAGACAGAGCATGAGTGGGAGAGGGGCAGAGAGAGAGAGGGAGTTGCAGAATCTGAAGCAGGCTCCAGGCTCTGAGCTTTCAGCACAGAGCCCGATGTGGGGCTTAATCTCATGAACTGTGAGATCATGACCTGAGCCAAAGTCAGACACTTCACCAACTGAGCCACTCAGGGATTTTGAGTTCATTCTAGTGTATATTGTGAGGCAAGGGTTCAAATTCATTCTTTTGCATGTGAAAATCTAGTTGTCCACGGAATGTAGTTTTAAATAATACATCTGGGGCTTATGATTCCTATGATGACTAACATTAGAGGAGAATAATCTTAGTAATTGTCACCATAATCAAAGTGATATTCTTTATGCAATTCTGATAAATTTCCTACACTTTGCTGAACTAAGCTATAGTAAGTTAAAACATTACCATGCCAATTTTTAAACTTCCTCTATGGCAAATTTAGCCAATGATAGCATAGAAATGCCAAATTTATAACCATGGAATGGGAAGCCACATACAATAATACGCCTTCCCTTATTTAATAGTCACTATTAAAGAAAAAGCTCAACTATTTTTTACTCTTGCAAAACCACAACATAAAGTCAGGTTTGCTGTTACTGAGACCACCCTTTTTTTTTATGTTTATTTATTTCTTGAGAGAGAAAGTATGTGAAAGCAGGGGAGGTTCAGAGAGGGAGATGCAGAATCTGAAGCAGGCTCCAGGCTCTGAGCTGTCAGCACAGAGCTCAATGCAGGACTCAAACCCATGAGCCGTGAGATCATGACCTGAGCTAAAGTCAGATGCTTAACCCATTGAGCCACCCAGGTGCCCCAAACACCTGCTATTTCTTGGCAACTGTGCACTTTATCCACAAAATAGTACCACAGCCTCATTAAAATCATCATTTGTCAACCAGAATCTCAACAAGTCACATGTCGATTGCTGCAACTTATCTTTTCCCTATTAATCATTTAAAATGATGCATGTTAGGGGTGCCTGGCTAGCTCATTAGAGCATGCGACTCTTGATCTCAGGATCGTGAGTTTAAGCCCCACACGGGGCATAGAGCTTACTTAATTAAAAAAAAAAATACCCCACTAAAATAATGCATGTTCTTCAGACTGAAATATCCTCCCTTAGAGGTAATATAGCCACAAGATGAAAAATAAGTCAATTAGAGCCATGCTATCACATCTATTTCCCTTCTCCTTTTTCTGTTCTACTCTCTAGTTACTGTTACTGCCTTATCAATCTCCAAATACCACTTCTGATCTCTAGTAAAAGGGACCAGCTAAAGAATAAAGGACACTACAGTAAAACCTTGTACTGCAAGCATAATTCATTCCAGAAACATGCTTGTAATCCAAAGCACTTGTATATCAAAGGAAATTTCCCCATAAGAAATGATGGAAACTCAGATGATTTGTTCCACAACCCAAAAATATTCATATAAAAATGATTACACTACTGTAACATAATACAAAGTATTTAAAAAATACAAAATATAAAGAAAAATAAATCAACCTGCACTTACCTTTGAAAACCTTCGTGGCTGGTATGAGGGAGACAAGAAAGACGAGGGTTATTGTGTAGGACAACTTCCACTATCATTAACGGATGCTGACTACAGAACAGTATCAATAAACTCTTGTCATGCACTGTATTTAACAGAACTGGCAATAAGGCAGCAGAGGAAAGGGTCTATATCTGCAGGCAGCCTGACCTAGAATGAAACAAAGCATTCCTAAGCTTATTGTTGTGTGAAAAAGCAAAGGATTGTCCATAGGTGCTCTGAAGTGACAAAAAATACACTAGTGCCAGCTCTGGGCACCTTCCAACGTTCTGAAAAATCATAATTTCTGCCAAACACCACGGCCTGAGACTCAGCATCTGAGCATGGGAGACAATCACCCACAATCCCACAGCAAGATGATCACAATCCCTGGTTCAGTTGTGATAATGTGACATTTAGCATCACGTACTATTCGTACTGCAAGACATCCCTGGTTTATGAAGTTAAAACATTTTAGAAATGTTTGCTCATCTTGTGCAACACCTGCAGAACAAGTTACTCACAATCCAGGAATTTACTGTACTACCACTGCTTACCCGTTCTCAATAGCATGAAAATACTAATGATAAAACAAGCCTTATATTAAGTAGACATTATCAATGTATAATCCAGCCAAAAGATTTAACTTGTATCCATGAAGTATTTGAATATAGCTCCTAGTTTGTAGTAACCAGAGGAACAAGATAAATGACACCACATGTAAGCCACCAGAAAAATACAGAAAATAGGACATTCTTCAGGACAACTGTTTTGGTCTCTTTGATGAGTCAGTGTCATGAAAAAAGGGACCATATGAAATTAAGAGAGACTCAAGTGACAATAATTAAGACATGATCCTGGATTAGATACTGATTTTGACACAACATCTTTCAAGAATATTTTGGGACAAATTGGGGAAACAATAATAATATTGTGAAAGCACTTAGTAAGAGGAAACTACTTAAATGGAAAGTGGGGGATGGATCATTAACTGAAGAAAAAAACGTTTCAAAAACAGTATCTATATATGTTAATCACACAAACCTGCAATGCCACTCTTAAATACTTACTATTTATATATACATAAAACACACAAAGACTTGTATGTGACTGCTCATAGTAGTTCTATTCACAATCATCAAAAACTGGAAACACAATGTCCATCAACTGGTGAACGGATAACAAATTGCAGGACACCTTTTTATGTGGAGTAATATCAGTAATAATAAGTAACAGTCTTCTATTACTTCTACTGAGGTGGTGACTTCACAACTGTATGTATTTGTCAGAATTCACATAACTAGAACAGAAAAGTATGGGCAAGGTCTAATTTCTAGTCACAATTTCTATATTGCCTTGGACCTCTGAGGACTAGATCTTAGCAAAATGAAAGGGTTTGCTAACTTTGGCTCAGTGGTGTTAAAATTCAACATATCTGGGATATACAAACTCAAGTCATTTGCAAATTGATCATAAATGTCCCTCAATATCCTCTCAGTGGAGGTGTAATTCCTACATTATTCTCATTGTTACTGTTTTGATTTAAAAATGAAGAATGATTCTTGGGGGGAAAAATTCACACAAATATACACTTAAAATTAATAAATTTTATTATATTCAAACTATACCTAAATAAAGCCAATTTTTAAGTTTATTTAAATGTTTAAATTTAAATTTAATTTTTTAATTTATTTAAATTTTTAAGTTTATTTATTTGAGAGAGAGAGAGAGAGAGAGAGTGTGTGTGTGTGTGTGTGTGGGTGTAAGTAGGGGACGGGCAGAGAAGGAGAGACAAAATCCCAAACAGGTTCGATGCTGTCAATGTGCAGCCCATGGCAGGGCTCGATCCCATGAACAATGAGATCATGAACTCAGCCAAAATCAAGAGTCAGATGCTTACCTGACTGAGCCACCCATAGGCCCCACAATGCTTTCAAAACATTTTCTGTATTTTTATCTTGTCTTAGTTGAATACCTATATACATTTGTGTATATGTATGTAAATATTGGTGGATAGAAAGATGCGCAAAAAAAGTTGAGAAATACATGTATTTAGGTATCAATAGTAGTAATCCACATATCGGTAATGTTATAGCTTTTTTGGGCTTATCTTTTAAATTGCTTTAAATTGTTTTTTTAATTTTATGGAATTTATGTACAACTCTCATAATAATAAAAGGAGTTTTTTAAACAAAGATCAATTTTGATTTAAAATTTTCTCATAGACATGTCCATGAGTTATCAATCTGTGGGTTTTTGGGTTATAAATTTAATTATAGCTGTGAATTTGGAGGTAAGTTTTTATTGTGAAAATAATATTTACAAGGTAAACAATTATTTTCTTTAGAGCATAGTGAATACACTTTCAATGAATAGGATATGTTCCAGCATCGTATTTGGATTGTACTGTGTCTCTGGTTTCTTCCCAAACAGCAATCTACTCTGTCTACTAAAAAAAACACCAAAATAAGAGTAATATTACATTTAAACATCAGGTTTAGCTCTAAGAGAGTTTTGTTTTGTTATTTTCAAATATTTACTTATCTTTGAAAGAGAGAGAGAAACAGCCAGCACGAGGGAGGGAGGAGCAGAGACAGAGAAGAGAGAGAATTCCAAGCAGGGTCTGTGCTGTCAGCACAGAGCCAGAGCCAGATGTGGGGCTTGAACTCATGAAACTGTGAGATCACAACCTGAACCAAGATCACAAGTTGGGACCCTTAACCTACTGAACCACCCAGGTGCCCCAGCTCTAACAGGGTTTTTTTTTTTTAAATAGCAATCACTTGGGGCGCCTGGGTGGCTCAGTTGGTTGAGCCTCCGGCTTTGGCCTAGGTCAGATTTCACGTTCGTGGGTTCGAGCCCCGCGTCGGGCTCCATGCTGACAGCTAGCTCAGAGCCTGGAGCCTGCTTCAGATTCTGTGTCTCCCTCTCTCTCTGCCCCTCCCCCTCTCATGTTCTGTCTCTCTCTGTATCAAAAATAAATAAAACATTAAAAAATTTTTTCTAAAAAAAATAATTTCTAAATAGCAATCACTCAAAATAAACAAGAATTTTAACCATCAAATTCAATGAAAAATATATTGTTTCTGCTTTTAGAAGAAATAGGTAATAAAAGAACAGCACATTAATAAGAACTATGGTGTAAAAAGAACAGATTTCAGTTAAATTTTTATTATTTTTAATAATACTTATAAAAAATGCATTCTCAAATACCCTATATAGTAGCATAGATTTAGAGAATTGCTTTTACAATACAATTGTGAGAGACACTTTATCTTTCACTATTCCTCAAACACTGACAGAGATGTCTTATATCACAGAGAAATAATGGGTACAGGAAGAGGTCTGAGGTTTTTGCCTGTGGCTTTTCTTTGTGGGTTTTTGGGTCTATGGGGGATTTTTTTTTTTTTTGGTCTATGGTTTTGGGTTTGTTTGGGGAGTTTTTTTGGTTTTGGTTGCTTTTTGTTTCTTGGCTTGCTTTCAAATGGAGTTACTTAACAGAAGAAGATAACAAATACCAAATTCCAGCCACATGTGAGGCATTGTTCTTAATACCTATCAACGTTTTCTTTAATTTAACACTTTTTTTTGGACGGATATTACTGCCCCATTATACAAATGAGAACACTGAAATGTTTAACAGATAAGAATTGTCAAAACACATACAACTGGTAAGTAGCAGAACCAAAACCTAGAAAATGTGAGCAGTCTACTACCAAATGATGAGATTAAACGATGTATCCAAAGCTCAACTCTATTTCTTCTATACAACAGCAATGAACCAGTGATAAGCAATGACAATATGAAATCTTAAAAACAGTTTCATGCATAATAGCATCAAATAAAATATTTAGGATTAAATTTTTGAAATAAGTTAAAGTCCTGGACCTGAAAGCTACAAAACACCACCGAAAGGACAAATTAAACACAATCTCTATAAAAGTCCAAGCTAGTTTTCTGGCAAAAATTAAAAAACTGATCCTAAATTCCCTAAGTAAGGGACCCAGAAGCCAAAAAGAACAAAGTTATAGGATTCACATTTAATTTCAAAACCTATTACAGAGCTTCTAAAATCAAATAGGATGGTACTGGCATAGGATAGACAATACAATAGAATTCAGAGTCCAAAAATAAAACCTAGCAGAGGCGCCTGGGTGGCTCAGTCAGCTAAGCATCAACTCTGGATTTCAGCTCAGGTCGTGATCTAAAGGTTTGTGAGATGGAGCCCCTTGCTGTTAGCAAAGAGCCTATTTTGGATATTCATATTCTCATTCTCTCTCTCTCTCTCTCACTCACTCTCTCTATCTATCTTCCTCTCCTCCACATGCTCATGCTCTCCCTCTCTCTCAAATAAACTTAAAAAAAATAAATAATAAAAATTAAACCTAACATATAATCAGCTGAGTTTCAGAAGGTTACAAAGACCATTCAATGGGCTTAAAAACGATCCTTTTAATATGTAGTCCTGGGACAACTGGATCGCCATATGCAAAAGAATGACTTTGGACCACTACCTTCCACCACACACAAAAATTAACTCAAAATGGATCAACAATCTAAATATAAGAGCTAAAAGCATAAAACTCTTAGAAGAAAGCACAGGGGTAAATCTTCATGACCTCAGATTTAGCAATGGATTCTTAGATATGACACCAAAAGTATGAGCAGCAAAAGAAAAAAATACATAAATTGGACTTTATCACAATTAAAACTTTTTTTTGCAATAAAGGACATTATCAAAAAAGTGAAAAGACCACCAACAAACGGGGGAAAGTATCTGAAAGTCATCTATCTGATTAGGACTTAGTATCCAGAATATTTAAAAACTCCTACAACTCAATACAAATGACCCAATTAAAAAATGGACGAAGGATAGTCATTTCTCCAAAGAAGATATACAAATGGCCAATAAGCTCACACACAAAATCCCCAACACCAGTAGTCATGGAGGGAACGTAAATCAAAATGGCAGTGAGATACCATTTTATTTCTACCAGGATGGCTGAAGTGAAAAAAAATAAAGAGAGAGATAATAACAAGTATTGGCAAGGATATAGTGAAATGAGCCCTCATACTTTGCTGGTGGGATTGTAAAACAATGTAGTGTCTTAGGCACAGTTTGTCAGCTCCTCAAAAGGTTAAAACACAGTTACCATATGATCCAGCAATTAGAATATGCCCAAGAGAAAATAAAACATATCCCTACTAAAACTTATAAATAAATGTTCAGAGCAGCATTATTCATAATAACCAAAAAATGGAAAAAAAAAACACAGGTCTTTGGATAAGCAAAATGTGATATATCCATTCAATGGAATACTCTCCAGTAATAAAGAGTGAAGTAGTTATACATGCTACAACATGGAGGAACCTCAAAAGGACAATGCCGAGTGGAAGAAGCCAGATTACTGTAAGATTACATCATATGTGATGTCCAGAAGAGCTCAATGCCAGCAGCTGGTTGAAAGGGGAATATGGAATGTTAATATGCACAGAATTTCTTTGAAGTACAATACAAGCAGCTAATGCTCTAAAAGCAGATAATGGTGATTTTGGGAATATAGTGAATATACTATAAACCATGAAATTGTACACTGAAAAGGTTGATTTTAGGGTAGGTGAATTATACCTCAACAATGTTGAGTTTGTTTTGTTTTTAAGACACCTAAAGAAAAGGCGATGAGGGGGGATGTGATGTACAGCATGGTGACTATGGTTAATAATACTGAATTGTATATTTGAAAGTTGCTAAAAGAGTAGATCTTAAGAGTCCTTGAGGTGCCTGGGTGGCTCAGTCGGTTAAGCGGCCGACTTTGGCTCAGGTCATGATCTCACAGTTTGCGAATTTGAACCTCACGTCAGGCTCTGTGCTGACAGCTCAGAGCCTGGGGCCTGCTTCGGATTCTGGGTCTCCCTCTCTCTCTCTGTCCCTCCCCTGCTCATGCTCCCTTTCAAAACTAAATAAAACATTTATAAAAAATTAAAAGTTCTCATCACAAGAAAAAAAAACCTGTAACTATGTATGGTGATGGATGTTAACTAGACTTATTGTGGTGATCATTTTGCAATATATACAAAAATTAAATCATTATGTTATACAGCTGAAACTAACATTATAAATCAACTGTATCTCAATAAAAAAATTTTTTTTACATCCTCGTAAACTACTAAAATGACACACAGAATAAAGAATCTAAATTTTCTATTTTTCTTCTTCAGATGCAATCTCAACTCCTGTCTTCCTATATATTCACATTGTTTCCAGTTAAAAAAAAAAGAGTGAAATGAAATCAATTACTGAAATTCAGGAGAAAAAAAAATCAGCCCCTGAAATATCAAATCACTTTCAAACAATTCTATTTTAGCATTAACTCTGAACTACACATAAATCTCAATTTCAAAATATTACATAAAAACTACAAATGCTCAGAAGTTCTAAGCAAACAGCCAACTTTTCTGAATAAACAGTAATCCAGATTTGCTTTGATAAAATGTAAATATTTACCTGCCTCAAAAGAACAAAAACCCTTTAAGCCTAGTGTTCCCAAATGATGGAGAGAAAGAAGCATGCATTTTTTATTCAGGTTTTGTTTTGTAATTAGTTTTAACGCAGCTAGGGTATGCAAAGTTGATGGTTTACACTAAGCAATGTATACTGTGATTCTGCCTACAACATAAACAGTCACAGAAGTTGGGTTCTGAGAAAAATTACATATTGCAGTAAATCTGACAGATATTAATCTCAAAAGCTCCTGAAAATGCCTCAAGAACTCCTATTTTGTAAACTCTCTAAGTTATTCAGTCTTCCTACAAGTACTGAATGACCATCTACCATGTGCCAAGCACTGCGCCGGTACCAGGATGCCATGGTGAACTATAAACAGAACAGATCCCTGATGGCTGGAAGCTTCTTCTGAAATAGTGCCTGTCGAATCCGCCTGATCCTAACAACTTGGGAGTTTGTTAAAAATTCAAAATCTGCTCCTCTGCCTTGGAGAGTCTGAGTCCATGGCCCTGGGAAGAGTTGTGACGCCAGAATTTTTACCAAGCTACAGATTTTTCCTACGCTGGGCGGTTTGGGAAGCCAAATCCTCAGGGCCATCCCATCCCGTCCCGTCCTCTGAGAGCCACACCTCCAAAGCCCATTTTGCTCAGCATCCTTCACCGCGACCGATATCCCCAAAGGCACCATGAAGCTGGGAAGGATGTCAAGCATTCCAAAATCACTCTGTGCTGAGCAACCGACGGACTTGGTTGCTTCCAGGGACGGACCGCTTACTCCCTGTGATTCCACCTGGGACTGTGGGCACCGAGTCTCCCAGGGCTGCACCGACACCTGTCTCCTAGCGGCTGTCATCTACCTCTCCCATGGGCCCTGGGCCAGGGCAGCCGCCGCCCTGCGGGAGCCAAGACAACAGCGGAGATGTGGTGCGCATTAGGCGCCAACTGTATACCGCCCCCCTTCCCGCCCCGCGCGCGCGTACACATACACACACACACACACACACACACACACACACACACACACACTCTCGCGCTCTCTCTCGCGCTCGCTCTCTCGCTCTCTCGCTCTCCCTCTCTCTCTTCAGAAAAAGAGCTGGGCAGGCGGCAGACCGAATCCCGCCGCAGAGCGACGCGAGGCGGGACAACTCGAACCGCACAGCGGGGCGGGTTCCGCCTGGCGGGCGCTCGTCAGTCGCCGAGGCCCGGCCCGGCTCGCACCGACGGAGTTTCACAAAGAAAGTCTCCCGGCCCGCGCCCCTCACGCACTCACCGGCGCCGGCGCCGGCGGCGACTCCGGCTCCCGCCGTCTACGGCCCCGTGCCGGGGTCGGCCCCG
>NC_043713.1:66766370-66847002 GCF_006229205.1 Suricata suricatta
CTCGCCGCGCCCCTTCCCCGCGCGCCCCGCCTGGCGCCCTCCGGAGCCGGCCGCTGTTCCCGGCGCCGAGCCCACCCCCTCCGCACCCGTCCGGCCGGGCTGGGGCGCTAGCTGTTCCAGACTCAGCGCCGCCGCCTGCCGCACTGCGGACGACCCCCGGCCCGGACCCCGGCCACCTCCCTTGCACGCCCCTTCTGCTTCACCCGTCACACCGGGCTTGCGGCGAGGGTCTGAGCCAGGAGGGTATTAGCCCTCATATATGCCGGGGGGAAGTACGCCGCTGTGGGATGAGGTCCCCGTCACGGAAGTGTGCAAGCACGTGCGCGAGAATTAAGCGGCACAGTGAATGCCCATGTCCCCCGGGAGAGCCAGACCCAGTGGAGAACCAGAGTTCTAGTCCCACATCTCCACCAATCTGTGCCTGATTAGGGTAGGTCTCTGGGGTCCGGTTTCTTAATCAGGAAGGCCAACAACGAAGGCATGTTGGGAGGACTTAATAAAACAATCCAGGTGGTGCCAGCACCGAACCTAGTACTTACCAATTGGTAATTGGGTGACAAGACCTAAGTAGTTTTGTGTAGTGGTTAAAGCCAAGGGCTCTAGAGAAGGAAATCTCAGTTTGTCTGGCCTTGACCACTTGCAAAGAGAAACCTATAACGAGTCACTTGATTGAGCCAGAGGGCCTTGATTTCTAAGTCAGCAAACAGGGAGAATGGCAGTAATACCTCACAGGGTTGAGGTGAGCTTTCAGATGATGCATGTCCCTCCCAGAGCAGAATACCTGGCAGCAGCAAGCTTTCCAGGCTTCACTGGTATAATTCTGGCCCTATCCTTCCAAGACTCCTAAAAGTGTAATGAAAGGGGCTCTGCTCCCAAACCCTGTGGTATAATTAGATGGGAGGGGTTCACACAACTTTGGAGCTGGAGAGACTGTTACTTCCCACATCTCTGCTTTCCATCCTCTGCCCCAAACCTCTCTGAAAACCCTAAAGTTGGCAGAAAAACAACAGCAGCGAATGTTTTCCCTACTAGAAAAAAGTCTCCAAGGGTCTCTTGGAGTTTGTAAATAGTTGAATTTATTAGTCTGACCTTTTCCAGATACAAGTGACAATAATTCAACCTGGAGTAGAACAAAAAGGGAAACCGACTGAGCCCTGGAGTGGTACCACACTGCAGGCATAGCTGGATCCAGGCGCTCTAGCAATGACCTAAATCTTCAATCTCATTCAGCTCTGCTTCCCCCTTTGATGATTTTTCTCATCAGGCAGCTCTCTCCAGTGTCCGGGGCAGCACCAAGCTCACGTGTGACCAGGAAAGCAGGAGCTGTTTGCCAACAATTCCAGCCAATCTCAGGGCTGACTAAAATTGTACTCGTTTGGATCGTTGTCTTTACCTGAGCCAATCACAGCAAGATTGACCAAAGCTGGCCAGATTGAGACCCTCTAGGAAGGGGATGGGGTTAGCCCCTCCAGAAGGACATGGGCTGAGGGAGAGTGGGAGGACGGATACCTCTCCAGAAAAATAGCAACCTAGCTACCACAAGAGGCATCAGGTGTGGACAGGCACAAACAGGAGCTGTCTCCTGAACCATCATCCAGGTGGCATGAGGCAACACTACAAGGGAGTGACAGTTACTTCAGGCACTGGGAAATGGCCCTCCACCTCTGCTCCCACCATCCACCCAGTCCTGACATTTCCCAAATGTTTTGTCAAAGGCATCTCAATTAACTGCCTATCTTGTGTGCCTTCCCTCTCCCCAAACTCCCAAAAGCCAGACTATGTTACTTTCCTGCTCAAGAACTTTCTGTGGCTCCCTCATGGCCATGTATGTGGTCCTCCAATCTTTGATGATGGAAGCCAGCACAGATGCATTGCTTACGGCATGCCAGGCACTCCAAATGGGCCCCCACCCCCCATTCCGCCCCACTGAATCCTTACAAACACCATATGAGGTTGGTACTCCTCTTGCACCCACCTTATACATAAGGAAAGAAAAGCTTGGCAACGTCAAAGCCAAAGTCAGGAAGTGCAGAGAGCTCAGACTGGCACAATACTGCTCCTACCATTGATGTTGCCACCCCCGCTCCACTTGCTCTTTATAAAGCCCTGGGCCCACCTCCAGGTGGGAGGCGGTCCACTCTTGGTACCCCTCAGCTTCCATACTGGGGAGGCAGGCAGACCCTTAGCTTTACCATCTCCCCTTTCCCCCCATAACTTCATGGGAAAAGGAAAAAGAATTCCCTCAAAAAAAAACTAGAGGTCAGGAAGAGGAAGTGGATGCCAGGTGGTGGCCCCTGAAAAGCAGGAGAAATCTCCTTATTGATGAATCTATTAGGTTCCGATGGCCTCTATAACAAACTACCACCAACTGGGTGGCTTAAAACAACACAAATTGGGGCGCCTGGGTGGCTCAGGCGGTTAAGCATCTGACTTCAGCTCAGGTCATGATCTTGCGGTTCATGGGCTTGAGCCCCATGTCAGGCTCTGTGCAGACAGCTCAGAGCCTGGAGCCTGCTTCCGAGTCTATCTCCCTCTTTCTCTGCCCCTCCCCACTCACACACAGTCTCTCGCTCTCTCAAAAATAAACATTTAAGAACACATATACACAAGCTTATCCTCTTACAGTTTTGTAGTTCAGAAGTCTGATATTTCCACCAGCAAAAGTCAGTGTAAAGAACTGGTTCCTTCAGGAGAGGCTGAGGGGAAAATCCATTTTCTTGCCTTTTTACAGCTTTTAGTGGCTGCCTGTATCCCTTGGCTTGTGGCCCCTTCCTCCTTCTTCTAAGTGCCTCACTCATCTCTTCTAACTCTGACTCCTGTGTCCCTCTTTAAAAGGAACACTGAGATGACATTGGACCCACCCAGAAAAGACACGATAATCTTCCCATCTCAGGATCCTTAACTCAATCGCATCTGCAAAATCTTTTTTTATGTCTTATTTATTTTTGAGAGACAGTGCGAGCAGGGGAGGGTCAGAGAGAGAGGGAGACACAGAATCTGAAGCAGGCTCTAGGCTCTGAGCTATCTGTCAGCATAGAGCCTGACAAGGGGCTTAAATCCATGAACCGTGAGATTATAACCTGAGCTGAAGCCAGACGTTTAACCGACTGAGCCACCCAGGCGCCCCAGCAAAATCTCTTTTGCCATGTAAAGTGATAGATTTATACATTCTGGGGCTTAAGCTGAGGCCATCTTTGGGAGCCATTATTCTGACTACTCTGGTAGGTGTAATCAGAGGGAGCTAATATAAAGTGTTCTGGAAATGGAGAAGGGCTGGCTGACTCTGCCCCATGAGGGGGAAAAAATGCCCTAAGAAACCACAGCCTTCACATTAAATATTCAAATGAGCAAAAAAAACCATCTAACTTGGCAATCTCAGCCTCATTCCTTGAAAAAAAATTTTTATGTTTTTTGTTTATTTTTGAGAGACAGAGACAGACAGTGTGAGCAGGGGAGGGTCAGAGAGAGAGGGAGACACAATCTGAAGCAGGTTCCAGGCTCTGAGCTAGCTGTCAGCACAGAGCCCGATGCAGGGCTCGAACCCACGAACTATATCATGACCTGAGCCAAAGCTGGACACTTAACTGACTGAGCCACCCAGGTTCAGCCTCATTCCTTTAAATATGCAAACCACTTAAATCCCCATCTACCCCCCGCCCCCAGCCCCTTCCAACAGGCCAGCCAAGCCTCAGAATGCTTGCACACACTTCTAATGGAAATAGCCAACCACTACCCAACTGCCCAGGGCAACAGCTATGTGTCCCTGATGCCCTGGCTGGCTTATCAGTGGCATCTGAACCAAGGCATTCAACTCTTGCCATGGCCAGTGAGCTACAATATAGCTACTAAGCCAAAGTTACCAGACAAGCAACTTATGGTGAGGCAGGTGAGCTACAATGCGGCCAATCAGCCAAAGTAAGAAGAAAAGCATAAATCAGTGGGTCAGAAAGACACAATAGGACCCAGGAATTACAACTGTGAGGGCTTCTGATGGATCCCAGGCCCAGACCTGAATGGGCTTCTGTTCCTTGCCACCAAAGTGTCCCAACTTCCACAGATCATGGGGCTGTACCCCCTCATACTAATTGAATACACTGCCTTTCAGGATTTAGATATCAGTCTCTTGTGAGTTTTGTCAGTATGAGTCAACATCCCTGAGTCTGATTGTATATGGGGATGAGGAATATTAGTTTTAGAATCAGAAAGATCTGGATTGGGTCCCACCTCTGCTGTTTGCTGTGTGACAGTGGACAATTCTCTTTACTCCTTCAGCCTGGGTTCTTCACCTATAACATGTGGGCAGTCAGAGGATTTAGCCCAAAGAATCACTGTGAGGACTGGCAAAGACCAGCCAAGGGAGGGGCTTTATACAGGACCTCCTTGGTCATTTTTGTGTGAACGTGACATGCTCACATGCCTTATTTGCATTTCCAAAATCCACACAGCTTTGGGATACCTGGGTGGTTCAGTCAGTTACGAGTCTGACTCTGGTTTCAGCTCACGTCATGATCTCACTATTTGTGGGTTTGAGCCCCACATCAGGCTCTACACTGACAGTGAGGAGCCTGCTTAGATTCTCTCTATCCCTCTCTCTCTCTTTGCCCCTCCCTAGCTCGCACAATCTCTCTCTCAAAATAAATTTTAAAAAATTCCAAACAGCTCTGAAACGTGAGAGTTATCCATAACTCATTTGACAGAAAAAAATGGACTTGAACTGACATGAGGCTACTTACAGTCTTCTCTAACCCTTTTATTGTGAATATTTGCTGTAAAAATACTTAAATGTTTGGTTATAGGACTCTGCTGAGTGTTACACATAATAGAGCCAATGTATTCTTCCTAAAACTAGGAAAATTCAGATTACAACTTTTCTTGTCCTGTTGTTTCAGGGACTATGGAGCTGTATCTTCATGCAGGTGAGGATGAGAATGTAAAACTGGTCCACGGTATACGGTACCAAGATACCTCATGAGGACTTGCACCCAGCCAGTCTCTGCTAACTCTACCCTAACCTTGCTGCACCACTTTCCCTGCAACTTTATAAGGGGCTTTTCAAATTTGTATGCAGCTCACCCAGGCTGAGACCAGGGATGTGTTCTGAGAAACTCAACAGGCTCCAGCCAACACAGACCCCCAGACCAAAAGCACACAGCTTTAGGGGCGCCTGCGTGGCTCAGTCGGTTTAACATCTGACTCGATTTCAGCTCTGGTCACGGTCTCAGGTTTGAGAGTTCAGGCCCCGTGCCGGGCTCTGCACTGACAGCATGCCTGGAGCCTGCTTGGGATTCTCTCTCTTCCTCTCACTCTGCCCCTCCCCTGCTTGAACTCTCTCTCTCACTTGCTCACTCTCTCTAAAAAATAAACATTTCAGAAAGAAAACACACAACTTCAAACACACAAAAAAAAGGCGATGCAACTAAAGAGCTCATCATCAAGCAGAAGCACAAAGTTTAGGTCACACTGGTTTGAGAATTGTGTATTGATGATCATGGAAAAGGAACCATCCCCATGTTTACAATACAAACTATAAAAAAAAAAAAAGGAAATGGCAGCACGGCTCAAGAAGGCAGGTTGCGTCCATTCAACCAGTGTTCACGACACAGCAGCACACACAGCCAGACGCTTTGTCGTGTCAGCATCCTCTGCTTCCCCTTCAAGAAGCCGCTTTCGACTTGTGGAAGGCTGGAAATAAAAAGGGAGGAATGTTCAAGGAAAACCACTGGCTTTAAGATTATCGAAGTGTCCCACTAATGCTTCCGGTAGGTTTGAAGCATTTCATGTGAAACTTCTAGTATCAAGAATTCGGAGTTGTCCCCTGGACATCTGAGTCCCCACCACGCCTCTCTGGACTCAGACATGCTTGTCAAATGGACATTTCTCTCCCCCTTGTGGCTTCTGACCACTTGATGTGTTCCTGAAAGTAGCGGCAGAGCCGCCCTCCCTCCTCTCCATCACTCTCCTAAATTATGAAGTTTAAAGGGACGATAATACCTTTTGCTGGGAGCCCCAAATCTTACTCTTTTGTGGGAAGACCAGTTTGTGTGTGTGTGTTATGTCTCTGTTTTACCACTGATAAAATACCCAGAGGACATAGGAAGGGGGAATGTTATTCACCAAAAGAAAGCAGGATAGGAATGAATAGATATTAAATTATACTGACAAAGAACTTTAGAGGAATTAAATTGTAATCAATAAATAACCACTCATTCAGATTTTAAATTTTCAACAGGTTTAAATTTGAACTCCTAATAGAATCTTCCAATTCTGCCTTGCAGGAGACCTCTTGAATGACAATCCCTAACTGTGCTTCTTTAATGCATTAAACATACTCTTCATTATTAAGTCTTCTAAGGGTGCTAGGGCCAATCAAGTTGAAACAAAATATCCACTACATTATTCCAAAAAATATTAAGCAATTGCTACTAAGGAGACCTTTCAAGCTCCTCATCCTCGCTCATTAGCTCTTTAAAACTACATTTAATGACCATCATCCGGAATACCTGGGCTGGGACTTGGGGTAAGGCTGTCAACTTATTTTCTTCGAAAAGCAAACTCTGAAATTTTCTCTTCATGTCCTCATCCTGTGAAGAAATGAAAAAAACCCTAAGTGGGCCGTGTCTGAAGGAAAGAAAGTTCCTAGAAAGACAGGGCTAGGATGCCCCTGGACAGAGGAAGGTGGGTAAGGACACCCAGCCCGTCCACCAAAAGGCATGCTCTTGCTGAGGCTCCGTGAGGGAAAGGACCAGGCGCTCCTCACCTCTGCCTTCCCAGAGGAGTCTACTTAGCAGTCAATGCTCAGTCAACACTGGCTGAATCAAACCCATGTGCCTCAGAGCTGTCACTGGTGCAGAGTCAACCACAGACATTAGCAGTCACGAGACTTTCAGGACCAGCATCCCAGATCCTGAGATGGCAATCGGGAAGCCAGAGGTGGGACTGGCTCAGTTCCTTGAGGGCTGACTCCCTGCAGCTCCCCAAATCTTTCCAGGATGTGCCCCTTCTCCATGCCAACAATAAGGTAATTTACTGGGGCCACCCTAACAAAGCACCCCAGCACCCCAGAAAATTCTCCCAGCAAGTGCTACATGAGTCACCAGAAGAATTTCAAGCCCACAATATCCCAGAGCTAATGAGAAAGGAAGACAGATGAATAGCATTTCAGGGGTTCTGTGCTGCTAGAGGGAGAAGCTTGCATGTGCACACACAGAAATCCTGCCCAGATGTCTGTGAGGGTAATTCCCACCTCTGGGAATGTTTGCTTCTGCAAGGCCCAAGGATTTGCATCTGGGAACCCTGAAAGGTAACCCGGTGCAGCTCTCCACCACCTTCAGAAAGGTGAACATCCAGGACTAGGATGGGGCCAGCTGAAAGCCCAGCTCAGCCCCTCACAAGTAGCGTGTGCACAATATGGACCCCCAGCTGCCTGATTCCGAAGCCCCATGAGTCCCACTCCCCACACTGAGCCAAGAGCAACACGGCGTGGAAGCAGAATGGAGCAGAGGACACAGGGGTGAAGTCTTCCAACATTCAGCAGTTTGATGCATTTGGAACTGCAGTATTCGGGGAGTAAGTCACCTGTTCTGCATCTAGGAGCTGAATCACCTGCTTCCATCACACGGTTTCCTGCATCACTCCGTGTAACGCCCCACTGCCCATTATGAGAGCACCACCTTCATCCAGAGTCTGCGCTACAATCTCCCTTGGGATCTCACCTCCTATGTAATGCCACTCTCAAAATTCCTTCCCTTATTTCCTTCTGTACCTGCTCACAGCCTCCACTGGCAACACCCTCCCTGCCTTCTTGCCCATCCACCTCAACCACCTTCTCATTCACTCAGTGAACAAATACTTCCTGAGCAGCCAGGACCGTAAAAGGCACAGGTGCCGCCATGTCAGAGAAACAAAACCAACAGTGAAAATGCTGCCCCCCATTGTTATGGACTAAATTACGTACACCTCCACCCTCTAAACTCGTATGTTAAAGCCTTAACCCCCAGTGACTATTTGGAGACAGGGCCTTTAAAGAGGTAATTAAGTTAAAATGAGGCCCTTAGGGTGGGGTCACAGTCCAATATGACTGATGTCCTCATAAGAAGAGAATGAGGGGTGCCTGGGTGGCTCTGTTGGTTAAGCGCCTGACCTTGGCTCGGGTCATGATCTCGCAGTTCGTGGGTTCAAGCCCCGCATCAGGCTCTGTGCTGACCACTCAGAGCCTGGAGCCTGCTTCTCCAGGGAGAAGAATCTCCTGGAAGATTCTGTGTGTCTCTCTCTTCCTCTCCTCTGCACATGCTCACTTGCTCACTCTCTTTCTCTCTCAAAAATAAATAAAATGTTTAAAAAATTTATTAAAAAAAGGAGAGGAAGAGACACCAGGGATGTGATCAGAGAAAAAAGACCACGAGAGCACAAAGACACCCACCAGCAAGGCAAGGAGAGAGGCCTCAGGAGAAAACAGACCTGCCAACACCTTGAAATTGGGACTTCTAGTCTCCTGGACTGTGAGGATATGAATTCCTGTCGTGAAAGCCACCCAGTCTGTGCTATTTTGTTATAGCAGCCTCAGGAAACTAATACACCCAGGTCATCCCCAGGTCACTGAGCCTTTAGATGCTCTTCATATTGTGTGAACGTGTTAGTACCTGAAGCCCCAGAGACAGTGGCCCTATCTCATTCTGAGGATGCCCCCACACTCTGCACCTACCCTTGTTACCACGTGTGTCCACTGCTCTGTTGTAACTGTGGTCGGGGTTGGCCCCCACCCAGACCATCAGCTCCCCAAGTCAAGGACTTAACTTGCTCTTCTCTGCATCCCCAGTAAGTGTTGACACATGAACTCATTAATTCTCCTCTGAAAGAATGAACACATGAGGAAATGAAACCACACCCCAGTGCCCCAAAATGGCAGCTCATCAGCATAGACAAACAGAACTGACCACAAGCCTATTTTGGCCTGTACTTACACAAGTCATCAATTAACAATAACATGGAAAAGGAGCTCATATAAATATGACAGTAGTAACGGGGTGTCTGTACTGTAAATACAGTAGAGCTCTGAGAGCTCTACAGTCTATTTAAAAATATTAAACTGCAATATGCCTCAAAGACAGGGAAGGAATTCACTACTTCAAGAAGTAAATAGGAGGCCAAAAAGTGGATATAAAGGATGTTCCTCAAACTGAACTGTTAATTAACAAGAGAGACTGGAACTCACATTCCAAACACTCCGCCCAGGGCCAGACCCGCAAAACCATTTGGCTTCTTCAAAAACACTGGATTTTCCCAAGATAAAACCTAAACTATCCCTAGCAGATGATTTATGTGGGCAGTGTCTGCACTCTAGACCTCACCCTGTGTTCATTACACCTTTTGCAGCAACAACACAATGTAGACAAAAGAGTATTCATTCACTTGAGACCCTGTGGCAGGGCTGAACTTTACCTTTTCCTCAGTTGTTAGTAACAGTTTTCTTTGGAGACAAACAGAACAAGAAAAATAGGCTATGCTCGTTCGTAAATTTCAAGTGGCTACAGACTCTGTTCCCTGGCCTAACTGGCAAGCTCCATTTGTTTCAAGACTAACACAGCCCCTCCACCTCCACATCTGGCCCCAAGAGTTTCCCTATTAGGGCACATAAAAAGAGCCAAGAGGTATGTTTTTCTTTTTCATCAAAATTAAATCCCCACATGCAAAGGCACCCTTTGTTTCCAAATTCCTTTTCCCCAGGGTCCTGCTGTTTCAAATCTGTGTGGTCTATTAAGTGCTAAATCATCTGACAGATTTCTTCTGGGGGGTTGGGGGGGGGGACTCCTGTTTCCAGGGCAATTGCCCAAACAAATGTATCTACTTTTTTTTCTTTTAAGGATTTGTTGTTCTCGACCTGAGCTAGCCTGAGCAAAACTGTTAGGTGTGGAGGGCTGGAACAGAAGAAAAATAGAGGCAACTTCCCAGAGTTCCAGAAGCATACTGCTGAGGATAGATGGCCCCAAGGAATTCCTGGCCCAGGTGATCCCCACAGTACATGAATGGTCAAGTTCCCCATCCCCATGAAAAACAGACCAAATAAAAGTTAACAAAAATGGATATGGCTGTGCTTGAATGGAACTGCACTTAACAGAAGGTCTGACATCCATCAGAAAACCTGCCCCCATTCTGGAGCTAACTCTAAAACCAAAGATTACTCCAGCAAAGCCACAAAGGACTTCCAAGTCTGTCAGTTACAATGAGGTCAGGACAGCAGCCACAACCCCTTGGAGGGACACATAAGTAATACAGACTTCAAAGGTGCAGGTGACTTTATAGAAATGGCATGTTTATTCACCATGAATAAGAGGTGGGACCCTTAGTGGCACCCACATGGCCACTAAGTCTGTTGAGCATCTGACTCTTGATTTTGGCTCAGGACATGATCTCACAGTCATGAGATCGAGCCTCAGGTCGGGCTCATGCTGCCAATGAGCCTGCTTAAGATGCTCCTTCTGCCCCTCCCCTGCCCCCCAAGAAAGAAGTGGGACCCTGTATGCCCAACTACTTAAACAAATAGCCAGATTCTCCCCCAGAGAATCTGCCCTCCTCCTCCTCCCTCCCCTGTTCCCATGAGGTATGGTTGAAGGCAGCTGGAATGCAGCCAGTTTTACCTGTTCAGGGCGGGAGGTTTGAGGAAAGAGGCCGGCACAGCTGGCAGTGGAGGTTTCCAGCTAGAACAACCTCTCAAAGTACCACAGCCAAATTGCACACTCAGGGGATCTGAGTGGGACCAGACCAGGCCATAAGTGAGCCTGTACATCCCAGGAGCCACAAGTTAAGTTGAGTGTGTACACCCAATGACACACCTATACACATGGCATATACAGACATAAACATACCTGACACACTTAAAACTCAATCTCAAGCAAGTGCATTAAACAGACTCAACAAAGCTAACGTGTTTGTCTTCTTCCTCGTCCCTCAGGCACAGCTGAGGGCTGCCTATATAGTTTATGCTAACAAGCACTGACCCCTACCCACCTGAAGCCACGGGTGTTGTAAAGCTTCTTCCGTGGTAAAACGCACCTTTGGATCCACTATCAACAACTTCTTGACAAGGTCCAGAGCTAAAGCAATAGGATAATTTATCACATCACAGTGAAAAAGGTAGATCCATTAAATCAGCAAAACTAAAGTATGCCAGAATCACAGGCCAATGAGTGGTCGGGCCAAGGTCATTGTGAGCCAGCAGGTGCGGTGGGCAGGGCCCCTGGTCCATCCTACTCTCTGTATTTAGAGCTCTCGGGAAACACCAGGAATGACCTCAATGCCCCCCCCCACCATCTCTCCTTGCTTGCACATCACAACCTCTTCACCCCCTGTTCGCTCACTCATTGCTGGATTCGAGTTCAAGCTAATTAAGTCCGAACTTCTGCCTAGTTCTAAGAGGCCCAGGATGTTCAGCCAACTCTCCCGAGACCCATGGACAGAGTTTCTCACCCAGCAGCAAGCTCCGTAGAACTGCAGGCTTGGCAAAAACAAAGCTTGAAGGCAATCAACATGCCGGGGCTGGCTTTTATATCGCAACAATATTACTCCTGTGACCTTCTAAGATTTCATAGAATCACCTGTATTACTTGACATTCAGTTTCAGCTTTCTACTTTTCCTTTTGAGAATTACAAAGTTACACTTTTACATCCTAAAACACATAGTAATTACCTTAGCTCTTACATGCTCACTCAGGAGACTTATTATTTTGTACAAAATAGGTACCAGGCACTTGCTTGTGTTCCATTTACCCCCACTAAAACCCCTTAAGGTAAGAGTTTGTTGTACCCACTTTACATATAAAGGAAAGGGTGACTCAGAGAGGTTATATATCTTGCCTAAGGTCACATAGCTAGGAAGTAGCCAACCCCTAACCTTAGCCTCACTCAGCCTGGTTGTGGTACCCAAGTTCTTAATGAGTTCCTTTGCCCCTCCAAAGGTGCAAAACAAAGAACAGAAAATAAGAAGTGACAGGAGAAACATAACAATTTGAAATGAAATTCCCACCGTGGCACACACATATTTTACCAAACGACAGATTTGTAACCTTTTCATATCCATACCCTTCTCTGAGACCTCTGCCCAGACTTCGGGAATGAAGTTGAATTTTCCACTGGTGATCTGATCCTTCAAGGACACTTGAGTCTTATGCTCAGAGAAAGGTGGATACCCACTAAGGCTTAACATTGGTAGAGAGAGAAAGGAAAAGAATCAAGTAGCATTCTCAGTGGCATTTGGACATAAAGATTTTTCTTTCAATCAATGGTCAAAAAAAGTCACCCAAATTAAACACAAGCTCTCTACCTGGACATATTTCTGATTTCACCTAATTACCTCCAACCAGACTCTGAAGCAATGAAACTTTTCTTACCAAATAAAAAGAATAACTCCTAAACTCCAGCAATCCACAGCTCGGTTATATCCGGCAGTCCCAAAGGAATTAAGAACCTCAGGAGCCAGGTAGGTAGGGGTACCACATAAGGTTCTCATGAGAGAGGTCTCCCCCAAAATCTTAGACTGCCCAAAATCAGTAATCTAAAATTAAGGACAAAAGGGAATCATTTTTAATGGCGAAGTAAAATTAAAAGAGTAGCATAGTCTGCCAGTCCCAAAAGCCATGCGGGCTAGATCAGTTCCTATCCCAGACATTCCATGCCTGCTGTTAATCTGGAATTTTGTTTAAACTAAAATTTCTAAGCCAAGGAAGCTCAAGGGTTTTTTTCTCCAACTTCTCTGTGGTTCTCTGTAACCTTACAAAAGGTTTGTAACCCTTAGCACAGACTCTAGGGTCCTAATGAGTTATCCATGGTTTTTCGTAGACTCTAGTTTCTCAACCAATATCCCAACACTGAATTACCTGAGGAGCTTGGAAAAAATACTTGGCACATGGGTGCCACCTTCAGTGGTTCTGTCATGACTCTTTTTTTTTTTTTCTTTCAATCAATAGGAGATTCTATAGGGAGCCAGGCTTGGGAAACACCACCTTAGAAAGCAGGGGAAGCTAGGTGATGTGATTCTCTTATCCATCTAGACCCCTCCTTCCATTCTCTGAACAAAACTGGCTCGTATACAGGGGAGCTCAGTAAATGCCCATTAGAATCTGGATGGAAGCAATACCACTGATCTCTAAAATAACTGCTACTAGTGGAAAGGTCAAATTCTCTACCTTTTTATGCTCCCACTTTTTACTCGATGAATTTTTAAAGTTCATGAACAGAAATCTGGGCTGGCCACATAAAGAATTTTCTTACCTTTATAAGACAGTCCTCTTTTTGAGATGAGAGTAAAACATTCTCTGGCTTTAAGTCCCGATGTATAATGCCGTTTTCGTGAAGGTACTACACAGAAAGGAAGGCAGGACCCGCGGGTTTATGGAGTAGGTATGTGAGTAAAGACAGGCAGACAAGACACACACACACACACACACACACACCCCTTACTGCTGGCTTGAAACCATAAGCCAAGTTATTCACAACCACATTACCCCAAATCATAGAAAACTACTGGGTAAAAAAGGCTTAGTGTTTTTTTCTTGGTTTTTTTTTTAATGTTTTATTTATTTTTGATACAGAGAGAGACAGAGCATGAGAGGGGGAAAGGCAGAGAAAGAAGGAGACACAGAACTGAAAGCAGGCTCCAAGCTCTGAGCTAGCTTTCAGCACAGAGCCTGACGCAGGGCTCGAACCCACAAACGTGAGATCTGACCTGAGCTGAAGCCGGAGGCTTAACCGACTGAGCCACCCAGGCACCCAAAAAGGCTTAGTGTTTACATAAATTTGTTTTCAAGAAAATCTTAAGGGTTGCCTGGCTGGCTCAGTTAAGTAGATCATGCAACTCTTGATCTCAGGGTTTTGAGTTTGAGCCCTACATTGGAGATTACTTAAAAACAAACAAAAAGAATCTTTAACAAGTAGGAAAAATGAAAAATGCAGCTTATGACAATAGACCATTTCACTCTTCAAAATAATAAATATCCCTTCGCATAGGCAGAAATCTAAGGTTTCAATATCAATAATAAAAATGTACATAGGAGGGGCGCCTGGGTAGCTCAGTCGGTTGAGTGTCCGACTGCAGCTCAGGTCATGATCTCACAGTCCGTGGGTACTAGCCTCACGTCGGGCTCTGTGCTGATAGGTCAGAGCCTGGAGCCTGCCTCAGATTCTGTGTCTCCCTCTCTCTCTCTCTCTCTCTGTCCCTCCTCCACTTATTCTCTCTCTCTCTCAAAAGTGCTGATGCATAGGAGCACATGTACCCAGGCACCCAGATCTCACATTTTGTGAGACTGAGCCTGGTGTCAGGCTCTGTGCTGACAGCATGGAGCCTGCTTGGGATTCTCTTTCCTTCTGTCTCTGCTCCTCCCCAACAAGGAATAGAGGGCTTCTCTTACCTGCACAGCCAGGAGCATCTGGTAAAAATAGAGCTTGCATGTAGCTTCTTTCAGGCGTTTATTCCCCACCACCCTGTCAAACAGCTCTCCTCCTTCCATCCTGAAACAAACGGGCAAAGCAGGGGGGTGGTTCCTGGATGGAAACTCACTTGGATGGAAGATAATGACACAAACAAAACAAACTCATGCAGACAGGCAAAGAGCTGCCTTTTTTATTCACTCATGAGGACAAGCAAGCAGGTAGTAAGTCTCCTCTCCACAGTGAAGATGCCCTTGTTGGAAACTAAGGAATGGGGAAAGATGGAAGGAGTGGGCAGTGGGCACTAGACACTTGAGAGTTTTAGAATCTGACTCAGTAGACGGGAGGTGAGCCCAAGAGTCTGCGTCTTCATCACACGCCCCAGGTGAGTCTGAGACTGGGACAGAGCAGCAAACAGGAGTCCACATCAGACAACGGGGATCTGAACCCTAGCCCACCCCCCAACCCCCCCATTCCTAGCTCTGCAGTTTTGGGCAACTTACGTAGCCCCTCTGAGCTTGTTTCTGCCTCTTAAAAAAAATAGGGACAATCCTCCCCCTACCTTGTTGGCTGTGGTAAAAAGTAAGAGAATTCAGGTAGGTAAGGCACAAGTGGCTGCTTGGCAGGGTTATTCAATCCCTCTGAACTTCAGTTTCCTTTTCTGTAAAGTGAGGCTAAAGACACTAACCCATCAGTAACCTGTAAGTAACATGGATGACGGTTATGAAGGGTAAATGAGTCAATCCATGATAAGTGCTTAGAGCAGCAACTGGCTCATAGTAAGTAATTGGTAATCAGAGACTGTTATTGTCCTATTACTGTTTTAACCAGGTCCGGTTGCCAACAGATATTCCCTTAAGCACCACAGGGGCACCCAGTCTTTCCTAGTGCTATGATTGAGACTGTTTACTATAAAATCTTCCTGGTAACTTCCTTAGCCACTGGATACCCCTCAGGAGCAAAGCCTTGCCTGTCTGCTCCAACAGCCACTCCCAGAAACGCTACATATTTATGCAGGAATGAACATCAAAACAGGCCCCTTTCAGGAATGAGCCAGGAAATTATTTTGGTCACACCACAGAAGACACGACTTTGTGGTTACTGAAAAAACTAGCAAGTAAACCAGCACCAAAAAGATAATCAGGTGCCACCATGCCGCTAAGCACTGTGATTGCGAGCAGAAATATCACCCAGGCAGGTTTTTTCAGAGTAATAATATCCACCTGTGGTTGAACAACTGTGTGTGCCAGGTGCTCTGCTGGGCACTTTCCAACCTTCATAGTATTTAAATCCTTATGACTCTGCGTATGAGGTATCATTATTACCACCACCACCACCACCCTCCCGCCACCAACACTAGGAAAATAAGACTCAAGGACATGAAGTAAACAAACTTATAAGCAGTCACCTGCAGAGTGGGATTTAAACCTGGGACTCAGACCCAGGGCTTGGAACCTCTAAGCCACGTGCCTTCGGAATCATTGAAGGACTTTAGGACTCAGTACTAACCCCACACGCACACTTGTGGGCCCCACCACCACATACATATGATGAGGGTCCCCAGGATGAGAAATGCAAGCCAGCATCAGATTCTTTAGTGGTTTATAAGCATGTGAATGGAAACAAATAGAAAAGTTTATTACTTACAATTCCAAAACGATGTAATAATCTTCGGCCTCAAAAAAGTTTTTGATCTTGATGATACAAGGCTAAGAGGAAAAAAGAAGAAAAGTAGCGAGAAGCTCCCAAGAGGAAAACCACAGGAGCAGAATGGAGGCATTTGCCCCCTTCCACCTCAAGGCACTCTGAAGTTCACAGAGCAAGAAAGGCAGAACAGCCCATCAGCACGGAGCCTGATGCGGAGCTCAAACTCATCAGCCCATGAGATCATGACCTGAGCCAAAATCAAGAGTCAGACACTTAATCAAATGAACCACCCAGGCACCCCTAATATTATGGTTTTATACTTAAAAAGCCCACCTATTGTTTCTGCAATATGAAGAATAGACAATAGAGTTGAGTGGTAAAAGATATGGTAAGTATCAGGGACAGGCCCCAGCCCCAAACAGAGAGGAGGCTTGCAGTTATTATAAAAATTAAAGGGAAGGGGCACCTGGGTGGCTCAGTCAAATAAGGGCCTGATTTCAGCTCAGGTCATGATCTCGAGGTTTGTGAGTTCAAGCCCTGCATCAGGCTCTGTGCTGACAGCTCAGAGCCTGGAGCCTGCTCCAGATTCTGTGTCTCCCCTCTCGCTATCCCTCCTCCACTCACACTCTTTCAAAAATGAATAAACATTAAGAAAAAAAATTTTTATAAAGTAAAGGGAAGAGAGTTACACAATTTTTAGATTTTAGAGTAAAAAGAGTAGCAAAACTCGCCAGAGTGACTGTCCTACAAAGCAAATTTCATCAAATCCACTGGTCTGGTTAAAATTCTCCAAGTGGTATGGGGCACCTGGGTGGCTAAGTGTTAAGCATCCAACTGTTCCTTTCAGCTCAGATCATGATCTCATGGTTCATGGGATCGAGCCCCGCATCCAGCTCTGTTCTGCCAGCGTGAAATCTGCTTCAGATTCTTTCTTTCCCTCTCTCTCTCTGCCCCTCTCCTGCTTGCTCTCTCTTAAAATAAATAAATAAACTTTAAAATCTTCCAAGTCGTAGCTTCTCATAATGAACCATTAAACAGCAGTGAATGGGTGCTCCACTGCCTCTCCCAACACAATGGATCCTGGAAACATAATGCCGAGTGGAAAAGGTAAGTCAGGAAAGACTTCAGAGTACATGAAGTAGCTTCAATTGCCTGGTCAAGTTTGTTTTTTTTTTTTGAGAAAGAGAGAGAGCACGAGCAAGGGAGGGCCAGAGAAAGAGAAATCCCAAGCAGGGTCCACATTGCCAACTCAGAGCCCAATGTGGGGCTCAAACCCACAAACAATGAGATCATGGCCTGAGCCAAAATGAAGAGTTGGATGCTTAACTAACTGAGCCACCCAGGCGCCCCTCAAGTTTTCATTCTTAAGTTGAATGGTGAGTTATAAGGTATTTGTTTCATTGGTTTGCTTCATAATTTATTGTTTTACATGTGCCAAATGTTATATAATTTAAACATTTAAAGAAAACCAATCAGGAGGGGGAGATGGAAGGATAGAAAAGAAAGGCAGAAAGTAAGACAAGAGGAAAGAAAACCTTTAGAAATCAAACTTTCAGCAGGGCTTAGCAAACCCTGGGGACCAGCCTTGTCCTGCCCCTCACCGCCCCCAATCATGGCCAGATCTCCTGCTCCTGGTCCCATGCATCCTCCTTTCCAGACCACAAAACACCCCGCCTGCCCCAGACTCCCTGTGTTCTTTCCCAATGCCACACTTTTGCTTGCTGCCCTCCAGCCTGGTAATCCAGCCCTCTGGGCACACCTGGCCTCCAGCATCAGGCCCCAGCTCAAATGTCACCCTCGGAAGGCATCCACAGTCCCCTGCGTTGGTTCTCATCTGTGTGGCCTCAAGCTGCATCTTCAATATCTGTCTCCCATCAGACTGCGAGCTCCAGGAGGGCAGAAAAGGGAAACTAACTCCCACCATGGGTCTCCTTTCATCAGGTCCTTGGTGGGCTGAGTCAAGTCTTATTTCTCTTTCTAAAACCAACACCCAGCGGAGCAGCTGGCACACGGGGGACATTCATGTGCTGCGCAGATTAATACGAACAACAGCAATAACAGAACCACGGCCCTCTGAGGGTAGGCTCTGCCACCACATTTTGGTCGTGGCACACACACCACGAGAGTGAGGCTGAGAGCAAACCAGCAGCACCACTCCTCACCTAGGATCACAGAGTCCTTGGCCCTGCATGACCAGCTGTTACTGCTGGTTACTGCCACCGCTATGAAGACACTAGACATGTGCTGTAGTATTACATTAAGAGGAATGCAAAGGGGAACTAAAATCCTCACTGACCGTCAAAGGAAGGCTACAGGCTATCTAAAATTGATAGGGGCGCCTGGGAAGCTCAGTTGGTTGAGTCCAACTTCAGCTCAGGTTATGATCTCATGGTTCGTGAGTTTGAACCCTCACATTGGGCTCCACACTGACAGTGCAGAGCCTCCTTGGGATTCTCTCTCCCTCTGTCTCTACTCCTCCCCTACTTGTACATGTAAGCACTCTCTCTCACTCTCAAAATAAGTTAGTATACTTAAAAAAAAAAAGGAATTTGATCATAAGAAAATAAAATTGATAAACCAAGAGACAGCAGTTTATGTATATTATGTAAATATATGGAAATAAATTAATTTAAAAAGAAAACAGACCATAGGGCGCCTGAGTGGCTCAGTTGACCAAAGGTCCGACTTTGGCTCAGGTCATGATCTCACAGTTTATGAGTTCGAATCCCGCATTGGGCTCTGTACTGAGAGCGCAGAGCCTGAAGCCTGCTTCTGATTCTGTGTCTCCCTCTGCCCCTCCCCAGTTCATGCTCTGTCTCTCTCAAAAACAAATAAAAACATTAACATTCAAAAATAAATAAATAGGGGCGCCTGGGTGGCTCAGTCGGTTAAGCATCCAACTTCAGCTCAGGTCATGATCTCATGGTTCGTGGGTTCGAGCCCCATGTCAGGCTTTCTGCTGACAGCTCAGAGCCTGGAGCCTGCTTCCGATTCTGTGTCGCCCTCTCTGTCTGCCCCTCCCTTGTTGGCACTCTGTCTCTCTCTGTCTCAAAAATAAATAAACATTTAAAAAAATTTTTTAAGTAAATAAAAAACAAATCAATGAGTTTTAAAATATTTGTAGGGGCACCAGGGGGCTACAGAGCTACAGTCTGTTGTATATAAACCTTTGAGCAATATTTGACTCTCTGGATCATATGCATGTGATATCTTGATATAACAAGGGAGAAGCAGAAGAAAAGGCAAACGTGGAAAAGGAACAGGAGATCAGAGGAACGGAGGAGAGCTGCTTGGTTCTGCCTGGCATCATCAGGCAGGGCTGGCACCCACCTGGGCCTGCCCTGGTCTGGGAGCTGGCAGAGCATAAGGAGATGCCCAACAGTCAGAACCTACGGGAAGTGCATCCTCTAAGGCACCACCCTCTCTAGGGTCATTCACTGGCTGGAGCGTTGCAGCTAAAGGGGTCTCTCATGAACCAGAGGCTACTACCCTAAACCCTCCACTTAGATCATACAGGGAAAAACTTAGGGAGTGACTGATCTCTCCAGACTGCAAAACATTCCCCAAGCATGTTCTCCATGTGCAAAGCTTGGTGAGCACATCTCATCGAATTCCTAAACTGACCTTTAAGGTATGTATCTGTATTGTCTCCACAGCACAGATAAGGAAACAGAACAAATATTGAAATGACCTTCTCAAAGCCAGGAGGTAAGAGAGGTGGGAGTAGGAACCCAGGTCTGTCTCCCCACTCGGCTAAAACCAGCAGAGGGGTAGGATGGCCAAGTCCATTTGTGCTTGTGACGCCCCCACTGGGGGCTGGAAGCCAGGCTGGCACAGTAAGTGTTTAAGAGCAGACTGAATCAATGCCTGGCTCCAAAGGCCAAGCTCTACTGGGCTACCAGGCTCTACTCATTATCCGCCAAGTGCATTCATGAGCCTGTATTTCATTTCCAAGAGAGCTTTCCACGTGCCCTTGAAAATTGCCAAGAAATTAGCTCCAGAGATCTTTTTTGAGGGTTCTCAATTCCTCTCGACTACAGTGGACATTGGATTTGTGTAAATGTTTTGTTTGGGGATCCTCTGACATCAGAAAAATCTCTCTGAGGATTCTAAGTGTTTTTCTTAGGGGTATGTTTGAAGCAACCCCACCCCAGAAAATTAAGAGGGCTCCTCTCTTTAACAAAAGATTCCAGATCCCTTGGCGTGGGGCAGGGGAGGCTAATTCAGGGGGTGTGTGGTTGTCTCAGTCAATGAGTGTCCAACTTCAGCCCACATCATGATCTCATGGTTCATGGGTTCAAGCTCCACATCAGGCTCTCTGCTGTCAGCACAGAGAGCCTGATTTTCTTCTCACTTCTTAAAAGGCACCTGGGTGGCTCAATCCATTAAATGTGCAACTTTGGCTCAGATCATGATCTCATGGTTCATAGGTTCTAGCTCTGCTGCATCAGGTCCTGTGCTGACAGCTCAGAGCCTGGACCTGCTTTGGATTCCATGTCTCCTTCTCTCTCTAACCCTACTCCACTCATTCTCTCATTCTCTGTCTTTCTTTCAAAAATAAACATTACCAAAAAAGTTAAAAAAAAAAAACAACTCACTTTCCAGTGAGATAAGGTTATCATTGCACAATAAAGACAGGAACTATTTACACCCACTGAGGTAAACGGAAATCAGCACAACCAAAAGGTATTTAGAGGTACTGAAACTTCAGGTATAAGTAAATTGGCACCATCTTTCCCATAAACAATATGAGATAAAATATTAAGGAAATTTGCCATGTGTTTTGGACAAAAAAAAAAAATCACTCAGTGGAAATATCATAGTTATTTAATCATGAAATCTTTATACAGATTGTCCTCTCAATTGCAGGGCAAAGCTCTTCCCAGCTAAATTATAGGTAAACACATACACCCACACATGTGTACACACACACACATTTAAGGAACCCAAGTTACTACTAACTTGATTACACAAAAATATTTTGTACTCCTCCCATATTTTGAGAGGAATGAATGTAAGTCTGGGGTCATATTTTACAGCAATACTTACATGATTTAGTTTTTTCAAGATTTCTATTTCTGTTTCAACATTGAGAGCTGGATCCTTTGATTAAAAAATAACATTAAAGTTTATTAATAATAATAATAATAATAATAGTCAGTACCTGGAAAATACTTATTTAAAACTTACTGAGTAAAAGCTGTCTGAGTTCCACACTCAGCCCTACTCATCAAGGATTAAAGGTCGACCAATTAACTCCCCTAAAATCACTCTGCAAAGTGCTTCAGTAAGCATTGAATAAACAACCAGGCCCTATGCCAACCTCTTTACTTAAGAGTTATTTTGGGGTGTGCCTAGGTGGCTCAGTCAGTTAAACATCAGATCCTTGATTTTGGTTCAGGTCATAATCTCATAGTTTGTGAGTTTGAGCCTCGCGTCGGGTTCTGCACTGACCCTGCAGAGCCTGCTTAGGATTCTCTCTCTTTCTCTCTCTCTCTCTCCTTCTCTCTCCCCTCCTCATGCTCTCTCTCAAAATAAATAAATAAATAAACTTATTATTTACAAAAGAAAAAAGAATTATCTTACTTAGGTAAGTCTCATAATCCCAAAGTGAACTGAGTCCTAGAATTATCCCCATTTCACAGATGGAGTAACTGAGGCTCAGAGAAAGGAAGCCACTTGCTCTAGTTCCCACAGCCAGAAACAAGTGTGTTTCCACTGTTCTAATGCTTACCTGGTAAGCTCGGTCTCTCTCCTTTTTTTTTAAAGTTTTTATTGAAATTCCAGTTAGTTAACATGCAGTGTAATATTAGTTGTAAGCTCTGTCTCTCTGGCTATAGAATTGTTTATACTCGTAAAAGTGATACAAAAAGTAAACACCACAGACAAGAGGTATTTAATTAAATTATATAAAGAACATGTCAAGCCAAATTTCTAATAATAGAGCAGACATAGGTTCCAAGTTACAGCAGGCTAATCTATCTGCTGAGACACCAACGAGAGGAAGCATCAGGGGACCGATGTTGTTCTCTGTTCCAATTCCAAAAGGATGAATCGAGCTACTCAGCCTCAAGGGCTACACCCTCCAAGGCAAAGAGGATATAGAATTACATACTTTTGTAAAATGGACTTTGGCTAAGAAACCCAGATGTTTTATTTTAAAAGCCTGCCTCTTCCTGTAAGCTGTTAAACTCATTACCACGTCAGGGCATACTCTCATGATAGAGAGGTCTAAGAGAGTCCAATCTGATTTGAAAGATGAAATTAAGAGGTAAAATTTTGCTCCAAGCCTTCAAGAATGGTAGGTATTTTCTCCCCCATTGCACCCCCCGCCCCAACAGGAAACAAATCCAGAATCACAGGGGGAAAAGATCTGTAACAAAGTGAACACAGAAAGGAAATTCCTCTTGCCATGTGAAAATGGCATTGTCTTGGGGGATGGGGAACTGGTCTTTAAAGAATGTTAAAGTATAATGGCCAGAAACAGCTGGCCACAAAGGAAAATGTGATTAAAGACCTCATTTTACATTACTCTGTTGGATCGTGTGTTGAAAGACCAATATATTTGACCATCTCACCAATGCGGTGAATGTATATTACAGAGAATGTAATAAAATGAGCAGCTACTATACAGAGACTATTAAATAATTAGGATTTTTAAAAATCTATAGATGCTAAGGTATTCACTGCTTCATTATCAGAAAGAGCAAAGGATTCGAAATTACATAAAAGATCAAACAAGAGAAATGGGTGAATAAATTACAATAAAGTTCATGAAATAGGGACTCAATCATCAAAAAGCATCAATTAGGGGGAAGTTTATGCATTAATGCTTATGTGGAAAAGTAGAACACAAAATTGTATATATGAGTTCAACCATTTAAAAATGCAAATTTGAGAACTTGAGAGACAATTGAATGCTGACAATGAACTGAGGGTTGGGGGAGAGGGGGGAGGGGGGAAGAGAGGTGGTGGTGATGATGGAGGGCACTTGAGGGGAAGAGCACTGGGTGTTGTATGGAAAACAATTTGACAATAAAATATTTAAAAAATGCAAATTTGTATGAACAAGAACTAGGAGGAAAAAGAAAACTGGAAACAGCTGTGGATTTACAATGGTGGGGATATAGCTGGGTTGTCTTTTCCCTCAATTTCCTTTCTTTCTTTTTTTTTTTTAATGTTTATTTATTTATTTTTGAGAGAAATAGAGAACAAGAGAGAGAAAGAACAAGCAGGGGAGGGAAAGAGAGAGGGAAGAGAAAATCCCAAGCAGGTTATCTACTATCAGTTATGGGACTCAAACTCAGGAACTGTAAGATCAACCTGAGCTGAAATCAAGAGTCAGACACTGAACTGACTGAGCCACCCAGACACCCCCCAATTTCCTTTCGTGTATTGTAAAATCTTATAACAACCTGGGGGGAGAAAAAAGACTTCCTGCTGGTACATTATTATGTACAACAAAATATTTCTGGAACCAAACTATGGATAAGTAACTTTCTAGGTTAGTTGAATATACTCAAAATATTTCAATGCTGTTTAATACAAATTCAAATACGTGACAAAGAATCCTTCCTGACAGTGAAAATCACCACTCCAGGGGCGCCTGGGTAGCTCAGTTGGTTAAGCATTGGACTTTGGCTCAGGCCATATTCTCATGGTTTGTGCATTTGAACCTGGCATCGGGCTCTGCACAGTGCAAAGCCTGCTTGGGATTCTCTCTTTCCCTCTCTCTGCCCCTCTCCTGCTCGCTCTCCCTATTTCTCAAAATAAATAAATAAAAACTTGGAAAACAAAAGGAAAATCATCACTGTAAAATTATCTGGCGAAGTTCAGAAGTAAAAAAACAGGTGAGCATCCATAAACACAGGTACTTACTGCCTCTCTCTCAGAGCCAATAGCAAACTTCCTCTTGCTGATGATTTTTATGGCTACTTTCTTACATGTTTTCCTCTCAAAAGCTAGCTTCACCTCACCACAGGCACCGCTACAGAGAGAAACAAAATGATCAACTGTTAGAATGGTTCATCACTCCTGATCTGGGCTTAACACTTTAGCTCAGATCCATTTAGAAGTTAAACACTGTCCATATACAACCCTTCCATTGTCCCTGTTTTCAAATAACACAGTGAAACCTCACCAATGTAAAATGTCAAGGGCATAAGTGAATGTGGACCATCCAATAGCACTGAGTCAGCTCCAAATTCCACTTTTTGAGCTGAGTGACAGACTTAAGTATTACTGGCACCCCAGAATGTGAAATCCTCAGAAAGACACTAAGAAGAACAAGTGAGAAATTACTTATCCTGAAGGCAGAGAAACATCACATAGAACAAAGTCCTAGAAAAAAGTGATGCCTGACACAAGTTACAACAGAAAGCTATTACTGCAAATGAATGGTTTTCATTGATACATTCTTTCTTATTCAATTGAGGTGCCAGAGTTGATCACCATAACTAAGAAGCAAAAGTATTACACATAGTTAATGTCATAAACTGCACCCTAAATAAAATCACAATGACTAAGAACCGCAAGTATTACACAATTAATCTAGTTGCAGGAAACTCTTAAGATTTACAATTAATTGGGATACTATAATAAAAGAGGAATAAAACCCAGGACACAGGTAACCCAATGGGCTTTGTTCTCCAAAGCTTGGATCAGCCCAAGGTAATGGCTACTCAGGTATCAATCACTCATTACATACCCAAGTAGACTGTCACCATTGTGAGTTAGGGGTGGGGCAATGGGTTCATCAACACACCCCTTTCATTGTATATTGTGTATATACATAAAATTTACCTCTGTTGTCACTTTAAAATCTACATGTCAGTGGCATTACGTCCATCCACAACGTGGTGCAACCATCTCCCCCATCTAGCGCCGGAATTTTTTCATGAGACTAAATGGAAACCCCACCCCCATTCTACCCTGCCCCCAGCTGCTGGGAGCCACTAATCTGCTTTGTCTCAAAAGATTTTCCTATTCTGAATATCTCATATCAATGAAATCACACAATATGTGATCCTTTGTTTCTGACTTCTTTCACTCAGCATGTTTTCAAGGTTCACCCATGCTGTAGCATGGGTCAGTAGTTATTCCTTTTTATAGCTAAATAATATTTCATTGTATGGACAGACCACACTTTGTTTACCTATTTATTTGGGTTGTTCCTACCTTTATGCTACATGGTATGAACACTCATGCATAAATTTTTACTTAAACATCTATTGTCAACTGGGGGAAGGAGATGATATACCTACAAGAGGAATCATGGGTCATAGGGTAATTCTATGCTTAACTTCTTGAGAAACCAAGAACGTATTTTCCACAGTGGCTACACCATTTTACATTCCCACCAGTAGTATACAGAGGATCTGATTCCTCTACATCCTCACAAACACTCGCTACCTTCCATTTCTTTATCAGGGTCATCCTAGGGGCTGTAAAGTAGTATCCTCTGTGGTTCTGATTTGCATTTCCCCCATGATAAATGAGGCTGAGCCTCTTCTCATGGGGTTTTGGTCATTTGTAGATCTTTGGAGAAGTCTATTTAAATCCTATGCCCATTTGTAAATTGGATTGTTTTTATTGTTGAGTTATAATAGTTCTTTTCTCTGAGTACTAGATCCTTATCAGATAAATGATCTGCAAATATTTTCTTTCATTCCATGGGTTGTGTTTCACTCCCTTGATAGTGTCTTGATGCACTAAAGTTGTGAAATTTGATGAAGTTGAATTCATCTATTCTTCTTTCTTTTGTTGCTTGTGCTTCTGGCGCCATAATTAAGAAACCACTGCCGGAGCACCAGGGTAGATGTCAGTTAGATGTCTGACTTCAGCTCAGGTCATGACCTCACGGTTGATGAGTTTGGGCCCCACAAGGGGCTCTATGCTGATAGCTCAGAGCCTGGAGCCTGCTTCAGTTTCTGTATCTCCCTTTCTCTTTCTCAAAAATGAATAAACATTAAAAGAAAAAAAGAAAGAAACCACTGCCAAATCTAAGGTCAGAAAACAGAGATGCCCTGTTTTGTTTTTACAGCTTTATACTTTATCTCTTAAGTCCCATACATGTCTTAAGGGTGGGCACAAATCTAGCTATAAACTTCCAAGCACCAATGCAATGTGAAAATACAGTGAGTTACTGAATTTAATATCCATGAACTAAAATATCTCCCATAGATGGTTATAAAGAGTACACAGTGTTTGATTCTGTGTAGTGGGAATATGGGTGCTTATCTCCTTCTATTAATTTTTACTTTCATGTTTCCAAATATGTCAATAAAGAGAAAGGCCTTTGGGAGTGAGGGAGGGATGAAACAGTGAAGGACATGGTGCAATGTGGTAAAGGTGTCCCTAAGGATGTGGTTCTCAAAGTAGGATTAGGCAACCACTAAGGAACCCCAGGACACTTTCAGAGTGTCCGCAAAGTTGAACTATGTGCAGAGTAATACTAAGACATCATTTGCCTTTTTCATCCTCATTCTCTCATGAGCATATAGTTTCCCAGAGGCTACATGGCATGTGACATTACAACAAACTGAACAAAGAAGTAAATATCAGGATCTAGCCATTTTCGAGTAAGCTAGATATCAAAGAGATATGCAAAAATGTGAAACAGCATCTCTCTTCTCACTAATCTTTACTTATAATTATTCTCCATTAAAAGTATTATTTACTTTGGGGTGCTTGGGTGGCTCAGTCGGCTAAGCATCCGACTTTGGCTCAGGTCATGATCTCACAGATCATGAGTTCAAGCCCCACATTTGGCTCTGTGCTGACAGCTCAGCACCTGGAGCCTGTTTCAGATTCTGCGTCTCCTTCTCTCTCTGCCCCTCCCCCACTCATGCTGTATCTCTCTCTCTCTCTCAAAAATAAATATTTTAAAATATTTAAATAAAAAAGAATAAGCATTTTAAAAATTAAAAATCACTGAATTATACACTTTATATGGGTGAATTGTATGGCATGTGAATAACAACTTTTTTTAATGTTATTATTTATTTATTTTTAGTAACCTCTACACTCAACGTGAGGCTCGAACTCACGACCCTGACTAGAGTCACATGCTCTTCTAAAACTGAGTAAAAGCCAGGTGCCCTGTGAAAACCAACTTTTTGAATGCCACTTTACTGATCTGTCAAAGATAAATTTATAAGGAAAACTATTTCAATTTATCATAATCAAATAAATCAATAACACGCCTATCACAAACAGGTGTCCTACAAATATGAATGTTATAAAACCAGGAACAAGAATCTAATCAACGACAAATGTTTAGAAAAAAATGAATGCAATTTCCGTAAAAACAAAAAGCAATTTACCTTCCGAGAGTCTTTGACATGATGTATTCGTCTCTTAATTCCTTAGGATAAACTGACTGATCATCTACAGTCAGGTCAAAAAATACAAAAACTAAGGGGGAAAGGGCAGAAAGAGGTCTCATTAATTTATCCACTAAAGATAAAATGCTCCTAAACTTTAGTAAACATGAAATATAAGACAACTGTTTTCAATTACATTTAACATCTAACCATAAAGGAATTAGTTCACCAGGCTAACACACATTATGAAACCCAGGGAAACCCATGGACACTGACAGTCAAATCTCCTTCAATAGAAATACAAAGCATCAAAAATCTCATATTAGTACAGGAAATCCATCCATATATGGCTTATTCCTCAGCCTCAGAATATTAGTCAATTGCAACTAATATAAAATACCTGTGCAGATTAGCATAAACCCAGAACCAATAAGCAATCAGTTTGAGCATAGAAAAAAATGTTCTAGGCATATAAACATCCCCAAAAGAGCAGACCATAGCTCATCATACTAGTATTATCTTCTTTTTGCCATGTAATACCTTTACATGGCTGGCATTTTATAATGCAAACCATCTTGAACCTGCTTGTAAAGTTACGTAAATACTGTTTTCCTCCAAATCCCCTTTTCCTCCATTATTTGGGCTGTACTCCAGGAAAAAAAAATAATAATAACCTCACTCATTTAAAAATTTAACCATCCACATGAACCAAGACCGCAATCAATTATCGGTATTTCAATTCTACAAAATCAATGGTAAATTTGCAACTGTCTGTGATATCTCAAAAGAGTGAAATTTGTTTAGACTCTTGAGTTTCTCAGATTTCAGGTGACAGGTTTTAACCTCCCTAGAGTAACCTAGAGTTCCAGTCGCTGGCACAAATCTGAGCCCCCTGAGTGTGCTGCATTTCAGGCTGACCCGCAGAAGACAGACACTTGCATAGTGAATGACAGCAAACTAAGACACAACAGTTTCTCTATGTTCAGGGATATTTATGAACCCAGATGTTCCAGTAGCATCTGAGAATCTGGGAATTTGAGGGGTTCTGAGGGCTACATCTCGCAGATGTCAGGGTCTACTTCAAGAGCTGCAAACTCAGTTGCCCACTTACGGCAGGATCAGGTACACAGGGAGGGTCGGGCTGGGTCTAAGACAACACGGAGCAGTAGGACTGGAATGGGGAAAGCACACTGCCCACCTAAAACAGACAGGCTCCACTGCCATAACTGGCAAATCCTCCAGGTATGGAATTATAGGCTCAGTATGGCCGGACAGTCTACCTTTTCCAAAGCAATCTGGATTTTTACATTAAAGTACAAATAGGAAATGCCTAATAAAATGTCATTAAACTGAATGTCATCTGCAGAGTGCCGGTCTGATCTATTTCAATTAAGGCCACCTTGTGCCCATACAGCACGTCTGCTCAAAGTGGAAAAGTTGCCCTATACATAGACCAACTAAGAAAAGGTGGCACACAGCTTATCAAGTAAGACGGGCCAAATCTCAGCATTCAGCTGTCGTCTGCACAAGGAGCTCTCAAACTGCAAAACCCTATGCAGCTGCCCTGACTATCATCAGATCGAAAACAAAATAGAAACAAGGAAAACTGTGATAAACTGCACTTTAGGATACCCAGTATGGCCATCATTCCCAGATGCCAGTCTGAAGACTGACTGCCTAAGAAAAGCCTAAGGAAGATTTTTAAAATCCCTGGAATTACTGGACCAGGATCTATGGGCATCTATTTTTTTTTTAAGTTTCTTTATTTTGAGAGAGGGAGAAAACACACATACGAGTGGGGGAGGGGCAGAGAGAGAGGGGGAAAGAATCCAAAACAGGCTCCACACTGTCAGTGCAGAGCGCAAAGTGGGGCTTGAACTCACAAACCAGGAAATCATGACCTGAGCTGAAGTTGGACACTTAACCAACTAAGCTACCTAGGAGCCACATGGACATCTATATTTTTAAGGTATTATCCACACATATACTCCCTTCCCATTCATTCAACCCTCAGATAGTTTTGTGAAGTTCTGCGGGCTTGTTTTTTTTTTTAATCAAAGACACAAAAGTATTCCTTTTGTCCAAGCATTTAAAATCACTGTGAGATTACACTTAACTCTTCAGGTTGCTCTAATTCTTTCTGTGCTGAATGACAACTGCTCATTTTAGATGTGATATTAGTAGAGTTTTTGGAGTGGCTGTTTATAAAATGCTGCCGGATGATGATGATAAATATCAAAACTGTCGGACAATAACCATTTGGGGTGTTCTTTTTAAGTGTATTTATATATTTTGAGAGGGAGAGCACATGTGTGCACAAAGGGGAGGGGTAGAGAGAGAGGGAAAGAGAGAATCCCAAGCAGGCTCTGTGCTGTCAGTACACGAACTGTGAGATGATGACCTGAGCCAAAATGGAGAGTCGGACACTCAACCCACTGAGCCACCCATGAGCCCCAAGAGGGTAGAAAATTTAAACTGAGATTCTTACAGAGAAACCCTAATTAATGCCTGGCATAGAAACAAACTTCAATAAATATACGTGCAATTAATGAATAGAAGAAATAAAAGGGAAGAATGAAGAAAGGAAGGGAAGAAGGAAAGACGAAGGGAGAATAATTAATGGCCTAAAACAACAACTCACTGACATCTAAGACTGATGTGGTACAAACTGCATCAATCAATGAACAATGAACCATCTTAAGCAGCATCATCCCACTGACAGCAAGCATACAGCCTTAAGTAAAACTTATCAAAACAGTTACACTTTAGAAAATCAGTCCTGATAGAAATCTTTCCAAATTTAAGAATGCACCCAGGACTGAGTTGAATCCTGAATACTAACCATCCTTCATTATTTACCTAAACCATACTTGGCAAAGGGCACAATGTCAATCTTCCCTTTACATGAGAGGAAGAAAAGATCCAGTAGCCAGAAGAGAGTAATGTTACCTTTATTACTCCACACTGAAAGTGCAATTTCAGAATTGTTATTCAAAGGAAGGCGTCTTCCTTTCCCTACAAGCTCTCTATTTACAAAGGTTCCATTCCCACTGTGATCTTCTATGTATGCGATGTAAGAGTTTTTGGGACCCATTTCCTAAAATAGAGAACATTTTATTTCAAAGTTTTAACAGTGGGGAGTGACAGTGCTAACATATCCCAGGGTTAAGGATGAGATTACCCATTCTCCCAAACATACGGATTTCTGTCACCTACTCTGAAAATCCGGAAGTGCTTCTTGCTGTAGGTCCGGTATTTATCCGTTCTTTTCAGCAGTGGCTCATCAAAGCAGTATTCGCAGCTTCTGTCTCTCCCAAACCAGTAGCTGTCATTGACACACTCTGTAACACAAAAGTACACACTGGAGTGCTGTTGAGTTTCATGCATCAAACACATTTAAAAACTGCTCATAAAATGTAATTGTAGAAAATAACCTAAGAAAGCAATCAAGCTTACAGATACCTTTACCAAAATGGAATAGTAATAAAAATGAAGGAGGAGGAAAAGAACGATTTTCCAATGAGTTCAATAAACTATGACTCCTACATACCCATGAAATAACAAGAAGTCATTAAAAGTTCTCAAGCAATTATTAATGATTTCAAAAAACACTTAAAATCAAATAACTTCCTCCTCATGACCCTCCTGAGGCTTCCCATGGTACTAAGTATAAAATGTGCACTCCTCCCCATGCCAGGCTAGACGCTCAGGATCTAGCCCCTGCTTCCCTCCCAGCCTCTACCTTGCACCACTCCCCTTGATCACTCTACTTAGTCCCTCTGACGCCTTCCACTGCCCCAGTCTGCCGGGTTCACCCCCACAGTGTGGCCCTCGCATCCTCTGTTCCCAGCTACTTGCATAGCCATCTTGCCTTTGAGTCTGGACTCAAACTATCACCTTCCACTGGCCTTTCTGTATTAGCCTGCCACATCACCCAGCATCCTAACAACATCCAGTTTTGTTTCCCTCTAAGTATGGACGGTAACCAGAATTTACCTTAATTATTTATTATTGTCTCCCTGCACATCCCTTTCAGAACAAACTCCAGGAGGGCAGCCTTGGGTCCCCTGTGTTAGGGCTCCAGCACGAGGACAATGAATATAGTAGGCAAATAAAGGTCGATAAAGACGGACTAAGCAAAGTATTAGCAAGTCATATCAAAAAGTACTAATTTCCCTAATATGTGTAAAATACCTACAAATTAAAAAAAAAGACAATCCAGTAAAAATGGGTAAAGGATATGAAGAGACAATTTATAAGAGACAGAAATACAAATGGCTCAAACAATAAGCTAAAATGGCCAAGGTAAAAAAAATTTTTTTTAATTTAAAAACCTGGAGCACCTTGGTAGAGTGTACAATTCTTTTATTTTTTTAATGTTTACTTTTTGAGAGAGCAAGAAATAGAGCATGAGCGGAGTAGGGGCAGAGAGAGAGGGAGACACAGAATCGGAAGCAGGCTCCAGGCTCCAACCTGTCAGCACAGAGTCTGACGCAGGGCTCAAATTCACAAACCATGAGATCATTAACCTGAGCCAAAGTCAGACACTTAAATGACTGAACCACCCAGGCGCTCCATAGAGCATGCAACTTTTGATCTTGCGATTGTGAGTTCAAGCACCACATTGGGTATAGAGATTACTTAAAAATAAAATCTTTTTAAAAAATGAAATAAGGGATGCCTGGGTGGCTTAGTTGGCTAAGTGTCCAACTTCAGCTCAGGTCATGATCTCAGTCTGTGTGTTCGAGCCCCGCGTCGGGTTCTGTGCTGACAGCTCAGAGCCTGGAGCCTGCTTCAGATTCTGCATCTCCCTCTCTCTCTGCCTATCCTCCACTCAGGCTCTGTTTCTCTGTGTCTCAATAATAAAAAAACATTAAAAAAATTTTTAATGAAAAATAAAAAAATAAAAAATAAATGAAATAAAAGGGGCGCCTGGGTGGCTCAGTCATTTGGGTGTCCAACTTTGACTCAGGTCATGATCTCATGGTTCGTGGGTTCGAGCCCCGCGTCGGGCTCTGTGCTGACAGCTAGCTCAGAGCCTGGAGCCTGTCTTCAGATTCTTGGTCTCCTTCTCTCTCTAACCCTCCCCTGCTCACGATGTCTCTCTCTGTCTCTCAAAAATAAAAAAAATTTTTTTCTTAATTAAAAAAAATTATTTTAAATGAAATTAAAGAAATACATAAACATGTACAGATTTAAAAAAATTTTTTAACCAATAATACATTACGATTTCATGTTTCATGGTGCCTAGGTAGCTCAACTGGTTAAGTGTCTGACTCTTGATTTTGGCTCAGGTCATGATCTCACAGGTCGTTAGTTTGGGCCCATGTTGAGCTCTGCACTAACAGTTTGGAGCCTGCTTGGGATTCTCTCTCTGCCCCTCCCCGGCTTGTGCTCTCTATCTCTCTCAAAATAAATAAACACACACTAAAAAGATTTCATGTTTCAACTATCAGATTAACAGAAATCAAAGAATTACATATTATTCTGTGTTGGCAAGAGGTATGAAGAATCTGTTACATGGCCAGTAAGAATGTAATTTGTACAGCAAATATAATGTGTAGTCTAAGGAAGATAATTTGGCAAGATCTATCAATTACAATGCAACCACTTCAGATGGATGAAGAGGGTTATAATATTTTTTTTTAAAAAGAAAAATAGGGACGCCTGGATGGCTCAATCAGCAGAGCATCTCACTCTCAATCTCAGTTCAGGTCTTAATTTCAGGGTCATGAGTTCAAGCCCTGCATTGGGCTCTGTGTTGGGTATGGAGTCTACTTAAAACAAAACAAAACAAAAAAAAAAAACAAAAAAAAAAGGAAAATAGTAAGTGTTGGCAAGGATGCGAGGAAATCAGAACCCTCATACACGACCGGTGGGAACGTAAAATGGTACAGCCACTGTGGAAAACAGTCTGTCATTCCTTGAAAAGTTAAATATAGAATTGCCTTACAACTCAGCATTTCCACTCCTCAGTATATACCCAAAAGAACTGAAAACAGGTACCCCAACAAATCCTTGTACACAAGTGTTCATACCCGTACCATTCACGAGAGCCAAATCATTGAAAAAACCCAATGTCTCTTGATGGATGAATGCATTAAACAATTGTATTTACATATAATAGGATACACATGCATATATACAAATATATGTATATATATACACACACATACATATTTATATAATACATTTTTTTTTAAGTAAGCTCCATACCTACTTGCACTCATGACCCTGAGATCAAGAGTCTCATGTTCTACTGACTGAGTTAACCAGGTGCCCCGATAATGGACTATTATTCAGCCATAAAAAATAAATGCCAAATTCATACATGCCACATGTATAAACCTTTAAAACATTAGAAGAAGCCAGACACAAAAACACCATGAGTTGTATGATTACATTTATATAGAATATCCAGAATAGTTAAATCCATGGAAATGAAATACAGATTACTGGTTGTCAGGGGCAGGAGGAGAGAGGAAAGGGAGGTAACTGCTTAATAGGTACAGAATTTTATTTTGGAGTAATAGAGGTGTTTCGGAAATAGACAAACTTGTAATGGTGCTGAACTGTTCATTTTAAAATGGTTAATTTGGGGCACCTGGCTGGCTCAGTCAGAAGAGCGTTCAATTCTTGACCACAGGGTCATGAGTTTGAGCCCCACACTGGGTGCAGAGATTAATCAAATAAATAAACTCAGAAAATAATTAAAGAAAAATAAAGTGGTTAATTTTATGTCATGTGCATTTCACCATAATGTGTTTTAAGTTTCTTTATTTATTTTGAGAGAGAGAGGGAGCACGTGCACACACACTTATAAACCGGGAGATCATAATCTGAGCTGAAATCAAGACTTGAACACTTAACCTACCAAGCCACCCAGGCACCCCACACATCTATTTTTAAGAAATACATAGACACATATACTAGCCCAGAAATTCCACTTCTAGGAATTCATCCCATGGATAGAGGCATCTGTATTATGTAAGGATATAAGGACAAAACTAAAAAGTTATTCACTATAGCATTATTCTTATAGCAAAAGATTACAATCTGAAATCCCTATTAGTAAGGGATAATTTCAAAAAAAAAAACCCCTTACATTATCTATAAAAAGGAAGGAGAATCTTTACATTCTGAGATAAGGATAGCTAAGATACAATGCTGACTGTGAAAAGCCAGTTGCTGGGGCGCCTGGGTGGCTCAGTGGGTTGGGCGTCCGGCTTCGGCTTAGGTCATGATCTCCTGGCTCATGGGTTTGAGCCCCGCATCGGGCTCTGTGCTGACAGCTCAGAGCCTGGAGCCTGGAGCCTGCTTCAGATTCTGTGTCTCCCTCTCTCTCTGACCCTCCCCTGCTCGTGCTGCCTCTTTCCCTCTCTCAAGAATAAATTTTTAAATTTTTTTTAATTTTTTTTAAAGATTGCAAGCAATGTATTGTGAATTACAATTAATCTAAAAATAAAAAGGAAAAGAATATACAGACGCTTTGCAATATGGCATTATCTATTACAAAGTAAAGCCATGCTGACACAAAGACCCAGCAATTCAACTCAGTCTCTACCCCAGAGACACATCTGCCAATTGACCAAGGAGACAACCACAAGGACGTTCGTGGAGTCTCGCTTAGGGGAACAAAAACTGGAAGCAACCTAAGTATCTGTTAATAGGGGAAGGAATAAATAAATCACAATATTTCTCCTAGAAAAGCAGAACTTTTGCACCAGCTCGGAAAAGGAAGGGCATAGAGAATTCACCAGGAAACTATCAGTCCAAGGATGGTAGACAGAGACTGTAAGAAGTGACCACCTACAGAAGGTGATCTTTGCTGATGAGGAGAACCCCCAGGCAGATGCGTGCCCTCCAGGAGGAGGGCAGGGAGAACAAGGGAGGAGGCAAGGGGACCAGAATCTCTCAGTAAGGTAATGAGGGGTATGAACCCAGGGAAGGACGGGTCCATCTTCCCAGGAGAGAAGAAAGGGGTGCAAGCGAGAGAATGTGTATGTAGGGAGAGCAACAGATACATTGGTTTCGACGAGCAAACTGAAAATTAGGTAAGTTGAAAGAAAGAAAGAAAGAGAGAGAGAGAGAAAGAAAACTTAGGTAAGTCGTTTCCTTTTACTAGGGATTCTAGACCTCTCTGAAGTTCAAACTCACTGTCCTCTCTCTTAGAAGATCCTATATCACAGACAAATAAATTAAAGCCATCCGAGAAAAGTTAACCCCTCTCTTCCTTTGATTCCCATTCAATTCTGACCTTTGGCCTATCATCTTCACCTTTGCTTTAACACTTCCCCACCACCACCATTTTACAGATGAGGATGGTGTGGCTCAGAGAGGTAGCATCACTTGCCTGAGGTCACACAGCTAGACAGCAGCAGAGCTAGGACTTGAACCCATGTCTTTCTGACTACAGCACCCTCACTCTTTCCCAACTCCAGCCCTTAAGCTACACTCTCACCCTTATTTTCTTCCTCCTCAAGCATTTTTAATCTCTCCCTCTACCACTTTCTCTCACACTCCGTTCCAACAGGAACAAGCCTCCCTTGGGATCCACAGTTCCCTCTGGTTGCTAACTTTCATCACTTTTCTTACTGCACACTTACTTCTTTCTCAATGGCAGGTTAAGAACATAGGTTTAAAGTCTGAAAAGTTGTAGGATTAAATCTTGCCTCTACTAACTCTGGGCTATATAAAACTGTAGACAAGTTAATCAATCAACTGAGGCTTAGAGCCACAGTTTGCTCTTCTGTAAAATGGAGGAAAGAATAAAAACAGTCTCTCACAGGATTATTTTGAAATTTAAATAATGATAGTTCCTACGCTCCATCCAACAAAAACAAAATATACATTCTTCTCAAATGCAAATGAAAAACATTCTTCAAAACAAAACACAAACTAGAGCAAGAAACCTACTTCATGAACAATAAAAGTATTGAAATCACACAAAGTATGTTCTCCAACAACAATGTAATGAAATTTGAGCTCAAAACCACAAAGAAATTTAGTAAATTCCCATTTAAGCAGAATTAACTAAAAAACCAAAGGGACAAAGAAAAAAAAATCATTAAGAAAAACTAGTAAATACTTTGAAATGAATGAAATGAGAAAACAACATACCAAAACTTATGGGATGCAGCTTAAGCATTTCTTAGGGAAATTTATTGTTGTGAATGTCTAAGTTACAAAATAAAGATTTTATGTCAATAACCTAACCTTCCTTAAGACATTGGAAAAGAGAAGCAAATAAAATTTTAAAAAAGTAGAGTGAAAAGTAATCAAAATCAGAGCAGAGGGGTGCCTGGGTGGCTCAGTTGGTTAAACATCCAATTCTTGATTTCAGTTCAGGTCATGATCTCACAGTCGTGAGACTGAGCCCTGCATCCGGCTCTACACTGAGCATGGAACCTGCTTAAGATTCTCTCTCCCTCTGCCCCTTCCCCATTTGCACACTCTCCCTCTCTAAAAAAAAAAAAAAAAAAAAAAAAATTCAGAGCAGAAATAAATGAACTAGAAAATACAAAGATAATTAAGAAAATAAACGAAACTGGGGTGCCTGGGTAGCTCAGTGAGTTGAGCGTCCAATTCTTGGTTTTGGCTCAGGTCTGTCTTCACAGACAGAAGACTTAGCCCTGTGTCGGGCTCCACACTGAGCAGAGCCTGCTTTTATTCTCTTCCTCTCTCTCTCTCTGCCCCTCTCCCCACTCATACTCTCTCAAAATAAATAAAGAAACTTTAATTTTTAAAAAAAGGAAAAGAATGAAACCAAAAACTGGAGTTTTTTAATATTTTATTTTTAAGTAATCTCTACACCCAATATAAGGCTCAAACCCACAATCCTAAGATCAAGAGTCACATGCTACACCAACTGAGCCAGGCAGTCTAAAAGATAGCTTCATTTCAAATTCTACCAAACATTTAAAGAACTAATACCAATTCCCAAATTCTCCCAAGAAATACAGGAGGCGGGAACCTTCTCAACTCATTCTGAGGCTACTAATACCCTTATAACCAGAAGCAAAGCTATCAGAAGACAACTAAAGACAGACATGCCATAGCAAACCAAATCCAGCAACATGTAAAAAGGATTAGATATGACCAAATGAGATTCAACTGGGTGGCTCAGGCGCCCTTGGTTTCAGCTCAGGTCATGATCTCACAGTTCAGGAGGTCAAGCACCACATCAGTCTCTGCACTGACAGTACGGAGTCTGCTTGGAATTTTGTCTCTCTCTCTCTCTCTCTCTCTCTCTCTCTCTCAAATAAATAAACTTCAAAAGAAAAAAAGAAAGCAAAAAATAAACTCAAAGAATAGAAGTAATATTTGCAAAATATATCTGATAAGGTATTTATATCTAGAATACATAAAGGAACACTTATAAATCAACTATAAAAAGATAAACCATTATAATTAACAAAGGCTCTGAATAGAAATTTCTCCAAAGATGATATAAAATGGCCAATAAACACATGAAAAGATGTTCAATTATCATTAGTCAGGAGTGCCTCGGTGGCTCAGTAGGTTAAGCATCCGACTTTGGCTCCGGTCATGATCCCACCATCCATGAGTTTAAGCCCTGCATTGGGCTCCATGCTAACAGAGCCTGGAGCCTGCTTTGGATTCTGTGTTTCCCTCTCTCTCTGTCCCTCCCCTTCTCACACAGTCTCTCTTTCTCAAAAATAAGTAAACATGATCATTAGTCATCAGGAAAAGGCAAATCAAAAGTACAATGAGGGTGCCTGGGTAGCTCAGTTGGTTAAGAATCTGACTTCAGCTCAGGTCATGATCTCATGGTTCATGAATTCAAGCCTCGCATCAGGCTTTGTGATGGCAGTGCAGGGCCCACTTCAGATCCTCTGTCTCCCTCCCTCTCTGCCCTTCACCCACTCATGCACGCACACACTCTCTCTCCCTCTCTCTTTCTCTTTCAAAAAATAAACAAACATTTAGGGGTGCTGGGTAGCTCAGTCGGCTGGGCATCCGGCTTCAGCTCAGGTCATGATCTCACTCTTCATGGGTTCAAGCCCCGCGTCGGGCTCTGTGCTGACAGCTAGCTCAGAGCCTGGAGCCTGTCTTCAGATTCTGTGTCTCCCTCTCTCTCTGACCCTCCCCTGCTCACTCTGTATCTCTCTGTCTCTCAAAAATAAATAATAAACATTAAAAAAATTAAAAAATTTAAAAAAAACACTTAAAAACAAAAATAAATAAAAAAAAAAACCAATGAGATATCATTTCACACTTACTAGAATGACTATAACTAAAAAGACATGTAGTAAGTTGGGGCAAAATGTAGAGAAGCTGGAACCTTCATACATTGCTGTTGGGAATACAGAATGGTGCAGCTGCTGTGGAAAACAGTTTAATGGTGCCTTAATATTTTAAGCTTCCATGGGAAGCTCTTGAAGTAGGAGTCCCCTAAGCTCACCTCATAGCAGATACAACTAGATAACCCACATTAGTGTAAGTAAGTCAGAAAACAGCCCAAAGATTGACAGAACAGACCCTCTACAACTCAATATAGAAAAGAAGTCATATCAATGAGAGGAGGAAGGGCAGAGATGCCGAAGAGAACCAAACAGACTCGCGGGCCTGTCCACAAGGTAGGGACACTGTGGCGCAAAGAAAGGAAAGAAACAGACCCTCACACGGGGGAGCATGCATGGGGAAGACAAATCCCCTTAACGAATGGCTTTGAAAACAGAGGGGCATAATTTCAGTTCTTACAATCATCAGGGATTAACACCCGGAACTTTAAAAACTCAACAGTCTCGCTGGGAGGGTTGAGCGGAAACTGAGTGCTTACCCCTAAGGAGACAGCACAACAAAGAGCACCGCAGATACAGCACAGAAGCAGCAATCTGAAAAGTCCCTGGGTCATACAGGAAGGACTTTAATACTTATCTCAGAGCAAACGCTGGAGGGGCAGGGAAGTTTGGGAGGCTTCTCTCTGGGAACAGAGGAGCTAAGAGGCACCATTTTCCTCCCCCACCCCTCAGCCTACACACAAAAACACCTATACCTACAGGAATCCGTGTAGCACCAACATTTGGTACGTAGGTTATTAACAGCACCACACGGCCCCAAGTTCTCCTGTGGACTCGCCTGCTCCAGCCAGGCCCAGGCTCCGGGTCCCCTCCCATAGCAGACCTACAGACCCTTTACTAATACCAGGCACCCATGTTCGCCTGTACACTTGCCACCTCGAATAGGCCTTGGCCGGAGCCCAAAGTGGTGCCACAAGCCTGGCAGTGTGCAAGCAGCCCTGAAAAGGGCCAGCACCACTCCAAAGTGACTCCCCACACTGTGGGGAAGGAAGGATAATAACCACACACACCAGTCCAACTAGGGCCTCAGCAGTGGGCCGGGAGCAGACTTCTGGTCTGACTGCAGGCCCCACCCACCAGTGAAAGATTCTCAGAGGACAACACATGGAATGTTCCCTCCAATCTGATGCTGTCTCATTTCTGGTGAACACCTGGCCTGACTCAGTTGAAGCCTGAGGCGACCTCGAATTGGCCCACTAACAACACAGGGACCAATCCCTGCCCACAACAGGCAAAGACAGCCATTACAGAGGACTGGAGTGAAGGAAAACTTAGCTCAATCACAACAGAAGGGTCCAGGAAACACACATATGAGACACCCTGAAGCTCCAGATGCTGGTGAACAAGGAACACTACATTGCAGAGCACTACATAACCTCTTCTTCCTAAACCCATTACTTCCAAGAGCAGAAGATGTAGCTGACTTTCCTAATATACAGGAACATACACAGTCAAACAAAATGAGGAGACAGATGAATACTTTCCAAATGAAAGAAAAGAACAAATTCACAGCAAAAGAGCTAACTGCAACAAAGACAAGTAATATGCGTGATAGAGAATTTAAAGTAATGATGGGGCACTTGGGTGGCTCAGTCAGTTAAGCATCTGTCTCTTGATTTCAGCCAAGTCAAGATCTCATAGTTCATGAGTTTGAGCCCCACATAGGGCTCTGTGCTGACAGCATGGAGCCTGCTTAGGATTCTCTCTCCCTCTCTCTCTCTGCCCTTCCCATTTGCACGCTCTCTCTCAAAACAAACTTAAAAACATAATGATCGGGGCACTAGGTGGCTCAGTCGGTTAAGTGTCCAGCTTTGGCTGAGGTCATCATCGCACGATTCATGGGTTCAAGCCCTGCATCGAGCTCTGTGCTGACAGATAGCTCAGAGCTTCGGGCCTGCTTCAGATTCTGTATCTCCCTCTCTCTCTGACCTTCCCCTGTTCATACTATCTCTCTCTCTGGTCTCTCAAAAATAAATAAAAAACATAATAAGAAAATAAATAATAATGATCAAAGAGATATTCACTGGACATAAGAGTGGAGGACCTCATGAGACCCTTAACAAAGATATAGAAAACATAAAAAAGATCCAATCAGAGATGAAGACCTCAATAACTGAAATTGAAAATACAGTAGGGAATAAATAGCAGACTGGAGAAAGCAGAAAAATGGATCAGCAACTTGGAGGGCAGTGTAATGGAAAGCAATCAAGGTGCACAGGAGAGAGAAAAATAATAATAATAAATGAAAAAAGACTTAAGGAACTCAGCAAGACCATCAAGTGTAATAACATTCATGTTATAGAGATTCCAGAAGGACAAGAGAGAGGAAGGACAAGAAAATTTATCTGAAAAATTAATAGCTGAAAACTTCCCTAATCTGGAGAGAGAAACAGACACCCACATGAAGGAGGCACAAAGAGCCCTGAACAAAATCAACCCAAGGACATTCTCACCCAGACACAGCAACCGTAAGGACAAAAAGTAGTGAGGCACGTGGATGGTTCGGTAGGTTACACATCTGACTCTTAATCAGCTCAGGTCATGACTTCATGGTTTGTGAGATCAAGCCCCGCGTCAGGATGTGAGCTGACACTGCAAAACCTAATTGGGATTCTCTCTCTCCCCCTCTCTCTGCCCCTCACCCACTTGTGGACACAAGCTTTTTCTCTCTCAAAATAAGTAAATAAACGTTAAAAAAAAAAAAAGAAAGACAAGTAGTAGTGATAACCAGAGAATTTTAGAAGCAGTAAGAGAGAAGAACAGTTACACACAAGGGAAACCTCATAATGCTAATAGCTGATTTTTTCACCAGAAACCTTACAGGCCAGAGGGGAATGACAAGACATATTCAAAGCACTAAAACAAAAACACCTGCAGCAAAGAATACTCTCTCCATCAAGCCTAGGATTCAGAATAGAAGAAGAGGTAAAGAGTTTCTCAAACAAAAGTTAAAGGAATATATGACCATTAAACCAGCCCCAAGAAATGTTAAAAAGGACTCTGAGTAGAAAAGAAAGATCATAAGCAGCAGTAAGAAAAGTAAGAAGCACAAAAGCAGTAAAATCAAGTACAGTAAAACCCTGAATTGCAAGTAACTTGTTCTGAGTGTTCTGCAAAACAAGCAAACATTTCTAATAAATTTTAACTTGATAAATGAGTGATGTCTTGCAGTATGAGTATGCGATGCCAAAGGTCACATGATAAACACTGAGCCAATGGCTCTTGAAATTCGCTTTGATATATGAGTGCTCTGGATTACAAGCATTTTCCCAAAATGAATTAGGCTCGCACACCAAGGTTTTACTGTATATCTATAAAAATCAGTCAAAGCAGAGGCGCCCAGGTGGCTCAGTCAGTTAAGTGTATATACGCACACACATACAAACACACACTCAAATACACACAATGAAACACTATTTAGCCATTTAAAAAGTATGAAATCTTGCCATTTGCAACAACACAGATGGACTTTGAAGGCACTACTGTAAGTGAAACAAGTCAAAGAAAGACAAACACTGTATAATCTCAGTTACATGCCTTATATGTAGAATCTAAAAGACCTAAACTTGGGACACCTGGGTGGCTCAGTTGGTTGAATGGCCAACCTCAGCTCCGGTCATGATCTCACAGCTCGAAGGCTCATGAGTTCGAGCCCCACATCGGGCTCTGTGCTGACAGCTCAGAGCCTGGAGACTGCTTCCAATTCTCTCTCCCTCTCTCTCTGCCCCTCCCTTGCTCATGCTCTGTGTGTCTCTCTCTCAAAAATAAATATTAAAAAAATTTTAATAAATAAATAAGATAAAAATAAAAAGCCTAAACTCATATAAACAGGGTAGTGTTACCAGGGAATGGAGAATAGGGGAAATGGAGAGATATTCATTACAGAGTAGAAACTTCTAACTATCAGATGAATAAGTTCTGGGGATCTAATGTACAGCATAGGGATTACAATTAACAATATTATATTATATACTTGAAAGTTGCTAAGAGCATAGCTCTTAAATGTCACCACAAAAAAGAAATGGTAATTATGAGATGTGATGGAAGGGTTAATAAACACTATGGTAGTTATCATTTTGCAGTTTATAACTTTATCAAATTAACACATTGTACACCTTAAATTTACACAATGTTATATGTCAATTATATATAAATAAAGTTTATGTGGGGGAGAGGAAGAAGATAATTACTAGAACAATTTTATAAACAGATAATGGTGATAGTTGCATAACATATTGTGAACGTGCTTAATCCTACTAAATTGTATACTTAATGGTTACAGTGGCAAAACTTTTTGTTGCATCTATTTTCCCATAATAAAAGTAAGGCACCAGGTGCCTAATGGCTCAATCAGTAGAGCATGCAACCCTTGACATCAGGACCATGAGTTCAAGTCCCACATTGGGCACAGAGTTTACTTTAATAATAATGGTGGTGGTGATGATGATGATATTGATGATGATGATGATATAAGCAACATTAAAAAATACTTAGGAAGACTTTTTTTTAAGTACAAGACTTGTATACTGAAAACTATAAAACATCACTGAAATTAAAGAATACCTAAATAAATGGAAAAATGTCCCATGTTCATGGATTGGAAGACAATATTAGATTCAATACTCCCCAAATTAATCTATAAATTCAGTGTAATCCCTATCAAAATCCAAGCTGCCTTCTTTGCAGGAAGTGACAAGTTTGTCCTAAAATTCATATGGAAATGTAAGGGACCCAGAATAGTCAAAACAATCCTGAAGGAGAGGAACAAATCAGGGCTCACACTCTGGATTTCACAGCTTACAGTAATCAAGCTACAGTAATCAAGATTTTTGTGGCACTTGCATAAAAGAATAGACACATAAACCACTACATGTTATTGAAAAGTCCAGAAATAGACCCTCAGATTTATGGCCAAATAATTTTTGTCAAGGGTGCCAAGACCATTCAACAGAAAAAGAATAGTCTCTTCAAGAAAGCGCCCAAACATGGGGTGCTTAGGTGGCTCAGTCAGTTGGGAAACTGACTCTTGATCTTGGCTCAGGTCATGATCTCACGATTCATGAATTGTATCCCCATGTCAGGCTCTGTGCTGATAATGTGGATCCTGCTTGGAATTCTATCCCTCCATTCCCCTACCCTTACCCTGCTCTCTCTCTTTCTCTTTCTCTCTCTCCTCTCTCTCTAAATAAATAAAATAAAATGTAAAAAAAAGAAGCGCTCAAACAACTAGAATGGTCACATGCAAAAGAACAAATGTAGACCTCTGCCTCATACCATAAACAAAAAGCAACTCAAAATGGATCAGATTAAGGTCTAAACATATAAAACATTTAGAAGAAAGCAGGTGTGAATCAATAACTAATGATAGCCTCCTGACAGAGCATCATATATTTTATGCCATTCATCCTATCAGGATTCTGAGACATATGTAATCTCACTTTTAAAAGAGATGGACATTTCCACATGGATGGAACTAGAGGGTATTATGCTAAGTGAAAATAGTCAGTCAGAGAAAGACAAGTGTCATATGCCTTCACTCCTATGAGGAATTTAGGATACAAAACAGATGAACATAAGGGAAAGGAAGCTAAAAGAATACAAGAACAGGGAGGGGGACAAAACGTAAGAGACTCTTAAATATAGAGAATAAACAAAGCGTTGCTGGAAGGGGTGAGAGGGATGGGCTAAATGGGTAAGGGGCATTAAGGAATCTACTCCTGAAATCATTGTTGCACTACATGCTAACTAATTTGGATATAAATTTAAAAATTAATTAATTAATTAGAAAAATAAAAATAAATAATAAAATAAATAAAAGCAATGCAGCCCACCTCATTCACCTTTTCTCCCCTTATCTCTCTGTTTCCCACTCACCATACATCAGCCCTAAACCTATCTTAAAACTATGGCTTAAATGAGTACAAAATAGCTTCAAATACTTACTTCTAAATTTAAAATTGTACCTATAAACATTCCTATATTATTTCTCCATTTTCTACTGTTTCTCAGGTTATCAAAGTTGGACATGAAATAAAGAGTGATAAGGTACAAATACTACATTAATCATTCATTTTTAATATTAAAATGCTACTTCAAACACACATATAGCAAGGCCTTCCTACTGGAATCAGAAAGTGTCAGAGGGGCACCTGGGTGGCTCAGTCGGTTGAGCTTCGGCTCGGGTCATGATCTCATGGTTTGTGGGTTCGAGACCTGCGTTAGGCTCTGTGCTGACAGCTCAGAGCCTGGAGCCTGCTTCGGATTCTGAATCTCCCTCTCTGACCCTCTCCTGCTCTCGCTGTCTCTCTCTGTCTCTCAAAAATAAATAAAAAACATTTAAAAAAATAGTAAATAAAAAAAAAGTGCCAGAGAGGATGAATGTATTTAAATTGCAAGGTTGGCTATTGTGAGATAAAATCAAATAACAGTCATCAAACAGCATTCCCTATTCCAAAATTTAAGAGGGATGTTGTAAAGCTGACACAGGAGGGGTTAAGTGAAGTTTCGGTGAGTAGTCTAAAACCGTTTGCAAATCTGCATGAATCAGCATTTTTCTAGGGAAAGGATCCACTGCTCTCTTCAGATGCTCAGATAGAACATTACAGATGCCCGACTGATACTTGCTGAAAGAATAAATGAAGGGGGATCCACAGCAGGTGAGAGTCAGTAAACTCCCCCAAAACTGCTTCCTTGATTTGATCTTTCATCACCTTCAAACTCCAAAATCATTCCAGAAGTGTCTTAAGCTTTCTGCTACAACTCTCAGTAACTGTTTCTGTGAACAATTCAAATATTACACAATATAACAAAGGGTCTTACCAAGATTGGGAAATCCATCCTGAAGGGCCCATAATCGAGCCCATGGAGCAGGGACAGGCTCCTCCGGTTCTTGGTCCTCGGGAATAGAACAGAGTTCCTGAGTGGACACCGTGTCTAAGGAGCTCAGCGTCCCGGAGCTGGAGTGAGAGGACTGGCTAGATGTGGGCGCTGTGCTGGTAGAAGAGCTGGACGTGCCCTGCGAGTGTGAGGAGGAGCCGTGTGTCTGGGAGGAGATGCCTAGAGACTGCGAGAAGCCACCTTGGGACTGTGAACAGGCACCACTGCCATGGGACGGCTGACCCTTCACATCCGTCTCCCGAGACATTACGACCTCAAAAATAAGTGGCCAGTAAAAAGGTGAGTTTCAAGGAGTAAGACTTGAAATTCAAGAGTGAAGAATGGACATATTTACATCAGAGGGAAAAAATTCGGAGCATGCATATTCTACAAGAGTTAAAATTCTAACAGTCTATGGGGAGCCTGTGTGGCTCAGTCAATTGAGCGTCCAACACTTGATTTCAGGTTAGGTCATGATCTCACAGTTTGTGAGATCAAGCCCCACGTTAGGCTCTGTGCTGACATAGAGGAGCCTGCTTGGCGCGCTCTCTCTCTCCCTCTCTCTGCCCCTCCCCCTCCATCCATGCACGAGTGCACACACTCTGTCTCTCAAAATAGATAAATAAACTTAAGGGGCGCCTGGGTGGCTCAGTCAGTTAAGTGTCTGACTTCAGCTCAGGTCATGATCTCACGATTCATAGGTTTGAGCCCCACGTCAGGCTCTGTGTTGACAGCTCAGAGCCTGCAGCCTGCTTCAGACTTTGTGTTTCCCTCTCTCTCTGACCCTCCCCCCCTTTCACTCTCTCTCAAAAATAAGCGTTAAAAAATGTTTAAATATATAAATAAACTTTAAAACAATTTTTAACAATCTAGATAGATCTATAGTTCTTCTGGGCTGAGGTTGTCATCAGATCACTTTCACCAGATCAGTGTTTTGTAGAACAGCCACAAACCACAGGGAAAAGAAAGAAAAAAATTGTTTGAAAGTTATAAATAAGTTAAAAGCAATTAACTAAGTTGGGGGTAGGAGGGAAAACTCATAACAGCTTACATTCATCTAATTTTGTTAAAATTTTTTTTAAAAAATTAGAAATGAAACCAAAAAGGTATTCATTAATACAATCAACACTACACTTAAATTTCATGTTTTGGAACAAGAAAGGGAATGTTCATGTGGATTGGGGTAGAAGATGAGCAAAGAGAAACTGTATACTAACTCACTGCACCACTCCAGGGGTGACCATCTACATAAAATGTCACTGATGGCCCTCCTCCCCCAAACGTGCCCCAAGCCTGTGAAGACCACATCCTGTTTGTTCATTCTAGATACCCTGACTCCTAACTAAGGGCCAGACTACTTAATGAGACAACACAAAAAAGACTGCTCTAAACAACTCCACCTAGTGCTTTGTGATGCTAAGTTACTATGAGGGGCTCATCTTTTCAGCATCCTAAATGGCCTTCCAGCCCAACAGAATCCTCCAGAAACTATTCTGAGTCACAGGAGGCCTTAAGAGGTTCCCACCCTCGTTTAGAATTAGCTTGATGGACAGTTAAACTCTGATAACAAGAAACTACAATAAAATCAATCCTTAACTTTAAATCCCTAATCTAATTTTTATAAAGCAGGAAGGGGATGTTCTCTCTTCTCCCCAGATACCCATACTCCGGTATTCCTCCAGGAGAACATAGTAAACATTACTCACACTGACTGCATTTATATAGCTTTCCAAATACAAAGATCCTGATGACTTCTACTTAAGCCACACCAGTAAGGTGATGCCAGAGCTGAATACTGCAGCTACTACCTAGGTTAAGGGTGAACCTCTTTCAGCTTTTTGAGCAAGGCTTCTCTGCTCTGAAAGCCGGGAAAAGACTATGTCAAGAAGTGGCTGCTATCCTTGCCTATGGGAATGGTCCACCAGACGGAAAACACATTACCCTCTGCCATGAGGAAGAAGTATATGTAAAGGTTAGAGGCAAAAAATCTGGAGTCAGATCCCAGGAGTCAAAACTTTGCATGACCTTCAGGCAGATCACAACCTCGCTGAGTAGATAGATCTTGACGATTAAATGAGATGATACATGAACGTTCCTTTCCCAGTAATACTTGATAATTGGGAGAACAGAATTCCAGTCCCAAAGAATCAGACGATCAGAAAAGGGCTTACAAGTGCAACACATTTTTTTTCAAACAGAGAAACTGAGTCCCAAGGGGGATTGGTGCCCTCCTACCTTCTCCTCGCCACGCCATCCCACACACTTATGGACACTCGCAGGGCATTCTCTCACACAGGTCAGTGTGTTTCCAGTTCCTGCAGCGCCTAGCAGCTAAGAGTGGGTTCTCAATAGGTTTTTTTAGAAATTGAATCTAAAATACGGTAATATTCGCTAACATTATATAACTCTTTACAAAGCAACTTCCCTCTGATTTTGAAGAACACAATTTTGTTCTTTCTTACCATGCACGTCTAGGCCAGTTTCAGCTTGTAACTAACAGGGGAAGTGAACTTCGAGATGAAGTTCATCTACTAAGGAAGACAGTCGCCCACGCGTTCTTCTCCTCCCCCAAACCAAACTGAAAAACCAAAGTGAAAATTCGGGAGATTCAGCTCTCATCAAGACCCCAAGGACGGGAATCGAACCCCCTAAACACCCAAGAGAAAGTTCCCCACTACGACTCACCGCGTGAGCCCACCTTTAGCAACACAACTCACAGCAGCCGCAGCCAGCACCGTGGCGCTAAACAAGCACATACAAACTCCACCCTCAGCCAATCAAAACACCCTCCGCCCCCGCCAGGCCAATGAAGAGCAGCCGATGTGGTCATCTACGCGTAGCTTCAATGCCTTCTGGGAATTGTAGTTTAAAATGCGGAGCGGGACTCCCAGAATCCAGGTTTCCCCCGGGTTATCCCGCCCCCTCAGCTCCCTAGCCAATCAACAGCACTAGTCTGGTCGGGCGCTCTCTCTCCCGGTTTCCCGCCCCCCCCCCCCACAGGTGACCACGGCGAGGTAGGCCGCGGCCAGATGTGGAGCGGGAGGACCGGCGCCTTGTTCCGGGCGTGGGGGCTGTGGCCCGCAGGGGTCCTCGGGCGGAGACCGCTAGGCTGCAATGCTGCGTCTGTGGCAGGAAACAATTCTCCCCAGTGTTGGAACTGCGGCGGCCCAGGGGGCCCCATGCGGGGAGAAGAGTTCTTCTGCCCACAGTGCCGCGCGCTGCAGCCACCTGACCCCACTCGAGATTACTTCAGCCTTATGGACTGGTACGAAAAGCGGTTTCAGGAAATGCGCGGGGCGAGAGACGCGTCCCAGGCTGGCGAACTAGCGGGGAGGCCCGATCAGTCTTGGGAAGGAGAAGGCGGGACCCGTTTGGCCGGTGGGCGGAGCCCTAGGAAACTGGGGTTGGGGCCAGGGGGTGGGATTGCGGCCTGTGAGAGAGGAAATTGAGGGGTGGGCCTAAGGATAGGGCCTTTGAGGAACAGCGACCAGAATGGAGAGAGGACTGGAAGGGTAGAGAAGGAAGTTAGGGGGACTTGAAGGAGGCTTCAGTGGAAAGAGACACGAGGGGTGTGACCTGAGAAGAGAAGCCGAGGGGCGGGGCCTGAAGGAAGTGTACTGGAGTGCCAGAGAAGGACTTGAGGAACAGGGTCAGAATGGTTAAAGTTGGATTGAGTATTTTCAGAAAGGGGAACTGAGGTGTTATCTAGAATAAGGGAGTAAATGAACTCCCAGGTTTGTGAACACGTGGAGTTCTTGGGAGAATAGTGCGCCTGGAGAGGGCTTGGGAGCTCCGCCGCACTTTCCCCCTACGCTGCTCTTCCATCTGACTGTTCCTGAGTTACACCCCTTTATAATAAATGGGTAATCTAGGAAGAAAAACAAACAAAATAGGGTGTAAACGCACCGAAAACCTGAACGTTGTGGTCTGAGTCTAAAGGAGAAGTGAGAACTGGAAAGGAGAGAGGCTGAGAAATGTTTTTCCTGTTTTCCTCCGATGGTCAAGAAGCTTGGAGAGGTGGTGAAGTTTGGGCAGGGCTAACCTGTTATGACAGGGCAGACTCCATGATTAGAAAGTGAAAGGGACTGGGTTAAAGTGGGAGACAAAGATGAAGGGACCTGGGCCTTCAAAAGATCGGGTGGGTTTCGAAATGGTCGGTCCCCTTAACTCCCGGATCTGCCCCTGCCAGGTACTGTGCACTTAGGATGAGCTGCAGTAACACTATCCTTTAGGTTCTTGGAGCATGCTCAACTTGTTCCTACCTCAGGACCTTTGCATGTTCCTTCTGCCTCTGCATGACTTTTTCCTCTCATCTTTGATTACTTTTTAAGTGTATTTATTTATTTGGGGTGGGGGTGGGCAGAGACAGAGGAACCCAAGCAGGCTCCAGAGCACAGTGCTCAAACTCTTGAACCCTGAGATAATGACCAGAGCAGGTCCCTAACTGTGCCAACCAAGCGCCGTGATTATTTTTCATCGTCATTCAGGTCTCAGCTCAAAGGTCATCTCTTTGTCCACCACATCTATCACTTTCTCTGACCCTATTCTCTTCTCTTTCATAGCACTGACCACTTTTTAAAGTTATCTCTCTCTGTATAAATGTTTATTTTTATCTTCCCCCATGAGAACAGGAACCAGGCCCATAGTATAAAAATCTAAAAATATTTGATGCATAAATTTTATCTCCCAACTTCCTTACAGCAACCGTGCCTTCAGATTGGACACAGCAAAGCTCCAGGATAGGTACCAGCAACTACAGCGTCTGGTCCACCCAGATTTCTTCAGCCAGAGGTCTCAGGTAGCCTGTTGGCCACCCCTCATCCCACCCGAACACGAGTACCTGGTGGGGCGGGTAGCAGTGGCCTTGTGATGTGACTATCAGAGACAGAACCAAACAGAAAAGCCTGACCCCAGATTGCCAGGCCCTGGATCTGCCCTGCACTCACAGCTTTTACCTGACTTCCCAGAAGAGTTAGAACCCATCTGTTGAAAATAAAGAGAGCTCATCCCCCACCAATTCCACTTCCATGGCTTCCTTAGGTGCCGGCCCATTAGTATGTTATGAAACAGTTTGTGAATGTAATGTGGCTGGTTTGGACAGTAATAAGATTATCTTCCTCTCCACTGACAGACTGAGAAAGACTTCTCAGAGAAGCATTCGACCCTGGTGAATGATGCCTATAAGACCCTTCTGGCCCCGCTGAGCAGGGGACTATACCTTGTAAGGTGATTTCCCAACCCTTCTGTGCATGGCTACGTGGTGTCCATTGTGCTGTAGGACAGCTGCCCCCTGTATTCAGCAGAAGAGTGCTTGAGACCTGAGCTAGTCTGGGGATCCGACAATAATTAGCCTCAAAGATACTGAGTGAAGATAGTTTTCTCTGAATACTTGTAAATCTGCTTGCCTGACTGCATTTTCGTTTTTACCATTTTCTCTAAATTTCAAGGATTGGATGGTGATAGCATTTAAGGAAGAGTAATTTGGGGTTTTATGGTGGTGGGGGAGAGCAGAGCACCTTAGAATTTTAGGATTTAATAGAACCTTTACAAAATATCTAGTTCAGTCTCCTGAGTGGAGGAACGACTCCCACAGGGCAATACAATGCCAGGTAGCAGAGAGGAATCCTGCCCCAGCTCCCCTGTGTCAGTCTGACTTCCCTATACCCTACCTTCACACTCCCACTGTTAATACAGCTCAGTTTTTTTATGAATGGTATTCTGTTCTCAAGGGTGAGTAGGATTTATGACTCTGGCTGTAGTTTCTTCAACCAAACTTACTTTCTCTGCTTCATGTCCCAATAGCTAAAGCTCCATGGAGTAGAGATTCCTGAAGGTACAGATTATGAAATGGACCAGCAGTTCCTTATGGAAATAATGGAAATCAATGAAAAACTTGCAGAAACTCAAAGTGAAGCTGCTATGAAAGAGATGGAATCTATTGTCAGAGGTAAAAGATAAAATACCACTGAATGCATTTTATAGCTGTTATGAGTACATGTCCAAGGTTAAGTGAAAAACGAATATGAAGACTATATACTGGTCATCATAATGATTCAGAGAGTATTTTTTTTTCTTGATTATACTGAAAGCAATTTTGTCTGGAGTTTAGACTTGCAACATCCCTAGCTTGCCGGAAGGCAGCCCTAAACCAAGAATGTAATAGTATTTTGCAGATTGCAATCCTCCTTCCTACCCAAGACATCATTTAGATGTTATTCTTGTCTCTGACAAAAATAAACAGGGCTTTCTGTGCATTGACAGCATGGAACCTGCTTGGGATTCTCTCTCTCTCCCTCTCTCTCTGCTCCTTCCCCCACCCAAAATAAATAAATAAAAACTTTAAAAAAAAAGAAAAGAGCTTAGGTGACTCAGTTAGTTGAACATCCAAATTCCACTCAGGTCATGATCTCACGTTCTGTGAGTTCAATCCCTGCATCAGGCTCTGTGCTGACAGTTCAGAGCCTGGAGCCTGCTTCAGATTCTGTCTCCCTCTCACTCTGCCCCTTCCCTGCTTGTGCCCACTTGTTTCTCTCTCTCTCAAAAATAAGTAAGCATTAAAAAAAATCATAATAAATAGGCATTAAGAGTTCATGGAAATGCCTCAGGGTTACCTTGCAGAGCAAAGGTTGAAAAACTGACTTCTGATCACATATTGCTACGCTTTCTACTTTATTACGTGGTGTATCAGTCAGGGATCGCCAGAGAAACAGAACCAATAGTACACAGACACACACACACACACACACACACAGGGAGACAGAGAAACCTATTTTAAGGAACTGGCTCACATAATTGTGAGAGCTAGCAAGTCCAAACTATGTAGGGAAGACCAGCAGGCTGGAAACTCAGGCAGGACCTCTATGCCCACATTATCGAAGCTAATCTTTACTTAAGGTCACCTGGCTATAAATGTTAATCACATCTACGAAATACCTTCCCAGCAACATCTAGACTAGCATTTGACCAAACAGCTGGGCCATAGCCCAACCAAGTTGACACATAAAATTAACCATGCCATGTACAAAAAGTTCCAGATACTCCAGTTGTATGCAGGTGTGCACTTTGACAAATGCTTGTGTCACGCCTACTATATATCAAGCATTGTGCATGACGCAGCCAACAAGATAGACGTGCTCCGAGTCTTCATGGAGTTTATATATTTCAACTCACTGTGTCCAAAATGGAGTTCATGAGCCTCTCCCCTCCCTACCTGGTGATGTTCCCTAGATAAATGACACCAACCAGTTGCACAAGTCCAAAGCACTGAGGAGACATTCTTAAAAACTTGTCCGCCCTTACCCCATAGACAGTCATCACCAAATCTTGAAATGCCAGACTTCTAAATGTTACCCAAATCGGTGTTTTCACTGCCAGCACCCTATTCCACGCCTCCATTCTCTCTCACTGGGACAAGTGTAATACCTCTAGACTGGTCTAGCTGGACCCTCAATCAAATACATTCCTACACTGTGGTTTATGTGATTTTTTGAAACCCAAATCTAATCATATTACTCTTGGTCTTTCTTTAAAACTTTAACTGGCTTCTCACTGCTCTCAGGTTAAAGATCAAAGTCTTACGGGCTTACAGCGACCTGTATGGTCTGACCTCTGCCTCCTCCCAGGTGCCCCTCCACCTTAGGCACACAGGCCATTTCTATTTCTTCCAGAAACTGTACCAAGCACCTTTCTACCATAGGGCCTTTGCACAGGCTGTTCTTTTGCTTGAAACCCTCTTCTTCTAGTTAACTCCTCCTCCTCCAGATCTGGGGGCAGTCATCACTTCCTCAGAGAATCCTCAGAGAACCTCTTTATCTCTACCTTTTGGCCGTGGGTATGCCTCCTTGTAGGACCAATCACAGTTATAACCTTACTGTTATACGTGAGATTATTTGGCCAATTTCATCCTCCCTCCCTCCTTGGACTAGAGGTTCTGCAGAGGCAGAAGTTGTGTCTGCTTTTTGGTCCCCTCATATCCTCAGCCCATGGAATATTGTTTGATGTATAACAGGGGCTCAGTAAATATTAATTGAGCGAATAAGCAATGAACAAAGAAGCTACAAGCAGTAAAATGGAAATTGGTAAGGGGTGTCTATCAACCAGGGGTGTATCAACGGCCTTATGACTGGGTGTTGTTGGAAGAAGAATTCAGCGCATACAATCAGAAGCCCCATCTGCATGGCTTTGGAAGGCAGAGGAAATGACGCTGTACTATGAGGGCATCTTAGGTGCACTGTCAACACTGCCACTGAATTTATGTGTGACCTTGAGCAAGTGACTTCACCCCTTTGAGTCCCAGTTTCTTTACCTGTAAAATGGAGATAACATTAGTACCGGTTGTTGCAAGGATTAAAGTAAATGAAATAAAACATGTAAAACACTTAACATAGTGCCTGGCCCATCACAGGTGCTCCATCATTGGTGGAGGTTATTCTTTCTTTTTTTTATTTTTTTGTCTTTATAGTTTATTGTCAAGTTGGTTTCCACATAACACCCAGTGCTCATTCCCACAAGTGTCCTCCTCCATGCCCATCACCCCCTTCTCCTTTCCCCCTTCCCCATCAGCCCTCAGTCTATTGTCAATATTCAAGAGTCTCTCATGGTTTGCCTCCCTCCCTCTCCCCAACTATTTTTTTACCCCTTCCCCTCCCCCATGGTCCTCTGTTAAGTTTCTCCTGCTACACTTAGAGATATGGTATCTGTCCTTCTCCGCCCTGCTTATTTCACTTAGCATGACTCCCTCGAGTTCCATCCATGTTACTGCAAATGGCCATATGTCATTCTTTCTCATTGCCATGTAATACTCCATTGTATATATATACACCACATCTTCTTGATCCATTCGTCAGTTGATAGACATTTAGACTCTTTCCATGATTTGGCTATTGTAGAAAGTGCCGCTATGAACATTGGGGTACATGTGCTTCTATGCATCCGCACTTCTGTATCCCCTGGGTAAATCCCAAGCAGTGCTATTGCTGGGTCATAGGGGAGTTATGTTGTTAATTTTTTGAGGAACCTGGTGGAAGTTATTCTAACCCTATAGTAAGTGTCTGGTTTTGAACAGGTCACTGACCTTCATTTAGATTAATTCCTAAGTTTCTTTCCCTACAGGCACCTGCTAAGGCCCAAGGTGAGTGAGTGAGCATTCAAGGGCATAGGGCTAGCTAGATCTGGATCAGAGCCTCTGACTCCTAGTCCAGTGTTCTTTTGTCAATACCACATTGCCAGTTTCCTGCCACTGTCTAAGAGTCTGGACACATGAGGTCTGTTTCCAGGTCCTCTACTCAACCAACAATGTGACAATAAGGCCACCTCCCAATATCTGTAACTGATTACAATCTGAATGTAATGTATTTGAAAATGCTTTGAAAGCAGGCACCATATAAATGATTGATACTATTTATATCTGGAAAACACACAGTAAAATTCTTCATTTTCTAATGAAAAACCAGCAGAAACATGAGGTGGCTACTCCTCTACCTCATTTGGCATCTTCTCTCCTGTGATACAATATTGTCAAAATGTTTTATTTTCCTGGGATGCTGTAGAAGTTGTAAGTGGTTGCTTGAAACATTGTAATGTCCTGCCCGTAGGCAATCCCAGTTTGCTAATTTTCTCTGCTTGAAATCTGGAAGATTCATCCTACTTGATTGTGAGAATCAAAGTGTTTCCTTGCCCTATTTTATTTTATTTTATTTTATTTATAATTCTATAGCCATTTTACAAGCCTTAGTGATTACCCTTCAGACCTTTTTTTTTTTTTTTAATGTTAATTTATTTCTGAGAGAGAAAGGAGACAGAACTCATGAACCGTGAGATCATGACAGCCAAAGTCTGATGCTTAACCAACTGAGCCACCTGGGTGCCCCTCCACTCAGGCCTTTCATAAGTAGAAAACCACAATGTAACTAGGGTCAGTGTCACCAACCAGGAGCTGCCATCATGGGACATGTGGAGACAGCCTATGAGGCCTTACCCTGGAATCTAAGCTCCGTGTTGTGTTGTAACAGCTACGTAGTGTTACCCTGACATCATTAGTCTAATTGAATAGAAAAATTAAGATAGTGATTTTCTCTTTCAGCTAAACAGAAGGAATTGACTGACCGTGTGAGCAGAGCTTTTGAACAAGGTACTTTCTTCATTTCTTGACTTTCTCAAATATGGAAAGAAATTGTAAGCATTGAGATACAACTATCCATTCAATAAGTAGCTATTTCATATCCATCCTAGGATAGGTACATGAGGAGCTATAAAATATAGCCAAGTCTACATTTCTCCCTTCAAGGATGCACGGCCTTGCTGGAGAAACAAGCTGTGTGCCAAAAACAGTGATATGCCAGAGAAAGATTAGATGAAAGTGCTTCTATTCCCCTTTAGCTGCTGCCAGCAGAGACAGATCCTGAGGGTAAGGCTGCACAGTCAACATTTGGCAAAGACTGCACACCCCTTTCTTCTGCAAAGCTCAGGAGGAGAAGCCCATGGCAGAGCTGTGCCCAAATTACAAATGTGGGCTGTTCATCCGGGTCCCCATTGCTCGTGGTTCTCAGATTGAAGAGATGGAGTCTATTTCTAACTATTGTGAAGCAAGAACAGTCTTTCTCTCCATCCCAGGCTTGTGCCACCCCTTAAATAAGAGAATAATGGCCCTTTACCTGAGAGATCATTTGATTGTGGGAAGCAAAAGGCCACTCAAGCTAGCCCAGATCAAAAGGAGATTATTGTAAGGAATTGGGACTATCTCCCAGAATCCAAAGAGAAAGTCCCTGTGATGCTTACAGACACAGTGTGGTAAGAGCTCTTCCGGGGCAAAGCCTGGGGACGAGAAAGCAGTCTGGAACCAAAGCCGTGCTCATGCACTCCGCGCCTCTGACGGTTCCATTCCGTCGTCTCCTCGCTGTGAACCAGTTCCATCGCTTCCCCACTAATGTACAGGGATCCAAAATGCCCTCAGCCATGGGATGGCTCCTTAGTCCTCCTTGGTCTACTACCTTACAAGAACAAAGACTTGGACCGTCTGATTAGAGTCCCTAGACCCAACTCTAGATTCCTGAGAGGGGATTTGAGGGAGCCAAATGTCCACTCCGGTCCAGCTGGGGCTGAGGGCATAGGCTTACACAGTGTGCCACCCAGTGTACAGGGACTGTAGGAGCCCATTCTGAGGTTAGGCAGAGGGAAGGTCTCTAAAAAGATGTCAGGGAAATCTAGATTAAGAGCAGAAAAGACAGGAACCTAACCTGATGCGTCTGCCTGAAATCCATGAACCCAACCCACTGGCTAAGATGTTCAGGTATCCCACATCTCCTAGCACACGTTGGTAGATTTTTATGTCTTTAATTATGAAATATAGTTTTTAAGAAGAATGCACACTCTGTAAGTACAACTTAAGGAATAAAAACAGAAAACACCCATGTCCCCACCACTCAGCTTAAGAAATAGAACATGCACAGAAGAGAGGCAAATGGTCAATCACACATGGGAAGATGTGCAACATCACTAATGATTAGGCAGGAAATCAAAACCATGCTGAGATACTACCTCATCATACTCATTAGGATTACTGCCATTAGAAAACCCAGAAAATAACAAGTATTGGGGAGGCTCTGGAGACCTTGAAACCCATGGGCACTGCTGGAGGGGATGTAATACAGTGCAGCCACTGTGGAAAACAGTATGGTAGTTCCTCAAAAAGTTAAAAATAGAATTACCATATAATCCAGCAATTTTACTTTTTTTTTTTAACTTATTTCTTTTGGCGGGGGGGGGGGGGGGGGGGGGGGAAGAAAATCTAAAGGAGGCTCTGTGCAGAGCCCGATGCAGAGGTCACACTCACCAACTGTGAGATCATGACCTGAGCTAAAGTCAAGAGTCAGAGGCTTAGCTGACTAAGCCTCCCAGAGACCCCGCAGCAATTCCACTTCAGAGAATACACCTGAAGAATTGACAGCAGGGCTTCAAAGATATACTTGCATATTGTCAAAAATAAAGCCATATAAGTAGTAAGGATAGATTTTAATCAGTAATAACTATTGCAATAGGGAAGTGAGTGTGGTGTGAACTGAACTCCAATTTGTACTGAGGTTACTGAGCATTTTAATGTTTTTAGTTTTGTTTTGTTTTTTGGGTTTTTTTTGAGAGAGAGAGAGAGAAACAGCATGAGCAGGGAAGGGGCAGAGAGAGAGGGAGACACAGAATCTGAAACAAGCTCCAGGCTCTGAGCTGTCAGCACAGAACGCGACACGGGGCTCGAACCCACAAACTGTGAGATCATGACCTGAGCCTAAGCCGGACGCTTAACCAACTGAGCCACCCAGGCGCCCCTACTGAGCATTTTAAAGGGAGAATGAAGTAGTAGAGAGGGAGATGAGCGTGGTCTCAGTAGAGTCTGGGATATGAAAATTACAAAAACGGGAAGGTAGTGGGGATTGGTCCATGTGAAACTGATCTGGGTTGCTAACCGGGGCTTAATAAAACTGGGGCTCAGACACGGCCCTGTCTTCCTGTGTTGGCTACAACAAACAATAAGAAAGAGACAGTAAGAGACATTCTTCTTTCTCGGAACAATGGAAGTCCATTTCTCATTCGATCTCCCTTTGTTTATTAAGGACTAACTGAACCATCTGTTGCTACTTGGTAGGAGAAGGTATTTACTGGTTGATGTGAGCAGTTGGACATTTAATGAGGAGCATCTCTATGGAAACAAAAAGAAAACAGATTAATGGTGGGAGCGGACTATAAAGCCAGTTTCTGAGACCAGAGGGTAGACGATCACTGAAGACACTAAACTCTTAAGCATCTTTACATGGTGGTACAGGGACAGCACTGACGATCTGATAGATATCCTGGTGTTGGTAGCAATGGCATAGACATCAATGTCACAGTCATGGCTACTTCCCAGAGCAGACCATAGAAGACACAGGAGTTCTGGTGGATTTTCTCAGTAACGCAAGTGGCAGCAATGGTTGCCTACACATGATTTGTAGTGACAAGTTCTTTGATGTTTATATCAAGTTGTCAGGTGTCAGCTTACAGGGCTTTTTCAGATCCTGGAGTAAAGGGCCAGCTGAGCCCCAATAAGGACCTGGGCAGTCAAGTTTTAGTTCTCCGTGATGCCAAGTCAGGAGAGAAGGAGAAAAATGGGAAACAGCAATTTGGAGAGTTGTAGGCAGTTATTGAAGGAAACTAGGAGAATTAAGGTTTGCTAAGGGCTAAAAGGAAAAAAAGAATTTGCTAAAGCTGACAAAATATGTAAGATGGAAGGATCCAGTTTGGTTTTCAGGAAGATAATAAAACCTTGGAGACAATGAGCAGGAGTAGATTCTGGGTATGATACACTTTTCCACTGCCATGACATTTCTCTCTACAGTCACTCCCTTTTTTATAAACTTTCTTTTAATGTTTGTTTATGTTTGAGAGAAACAGAGCATGAGCAGGGGAGGGGTAGAGAGAAAGAGGGACACCGAGCTATCAGCACAGAGCCTGATGCAAGGCTCGAATCCACAAATTGCGAGATCATGACCTAAGCCGAAGTCGGGACTGAGCTACTCAGGTGCCCCGACAGTCACTCCCCTTTTTAGTCAGAGGTTATCAGTGGGGTACCTGGGTTGCTCAGTCAGTTAAGCCTCTGACTCTTGATTTCGGCTCAGGTCATGATCTCATGTTGGGCTCTGTGCTGGCAGCGCAGAGACTGCTTGTGACTCTCTATCTCCCTCATTCTGTGTATCTCCCCCACAAAATAAATTTTAAAAAGTAAGGTTATCAAAGTAAGAATAGTTTGTTTATAAAATAATTTTAGTTTTATTAAAGTTGGTCTAATAATTTATATGAGTGCAGTGAGAATGGTAATCAACCATATGGACATTTTTAAGTTTCCTTTGTGGAACTTTGATAAGGAATCTCAGACTGGACTTTAAAAGCCTCTCAATGCTAGGATTTCAAGTGAAGATTTGCCATCAGACATCATCTGCACTACCTATGGATTTGGGTGAATTCCTCTTTCTTGAGGTTTCCCAAAACCTAAATTTCCTAGGCTTACTGGAAAGTGGCCTACTTTACTCACCTGTAAGGCTGGGAACCGTGTAAGCCCAGTTTTTTCCTAGAGGACTTTGTAAACCTAGGCTCCATAAAGTCGACCTTACCTCCTTAAAACTGTCCGTTCTGTCTGATTTTATGCATCATTTTCAAATGTGACATTCCAATCAAAGCTTTGGTCATAAAACCAATGTTTTAAATCGTGTCCTATTCTATTAACTATCTTCCTGAGCCTAGCAAATAGTTATAGTGCCATGAAAATAAGAATATCCAATAATAGTTTCATAATTTTTTGAGGAATAGGGCAAGGAGAAAAAATAAATGTTTTCATTTTTTTACGAAAGTAAAACTTATTTCTTAAATTCTGCATATGAGTGAAATCACATGGTATTTGTCTTTATCTGACTTGTTTTGCTTTGCATTATACTCTCTAGCTCCATCCATGTTGTTGCAAATGTCAAGATTTCATTCTTTTTTTTTTTTATGGCTGAGTAATATCCCATTGTGTATGTGTATACCACTTATTTACCCATTATCAGTCAGTGGATACTTGGGCTGTTTCCATAATTTGGCTATTGTAAATAATGCTGCTAAAAACATCAGGGTGCATGTCTCCCTTCGAATTAGTCTTTTTGTATTCTTTGGGTTAAGACCTTGTAGTGTGCAATTGCTGGGTCATAAGGTAGTTCTATTTTTAACTTTTTGAGGAACCCCCCCTTACTGTTTTCCAGAGTGGTTGTACCAGTTTGCATTTAAGAAACAAAACAATATGGGGCACCTGGATGGCTCAGTCGGTTAAGATCTGACTTCACCTCAGGTCATGATCTTGTGGTTCATGCATTTAAACCCTGCATTGGGCTCTCTGCTGTCAGAGCAGAGCCCACTTGTGATCCTCTGCCCCCTCTCTCTCTGCCCCTCCACCACTTCCACGTGTGGCGGGGGTGCATGCACTCTCAAAAATAAATAAACATTAAAAACTTTTTAAAATAAATAAAGCAGATGATCATATGGGGGAAAAAAAGGAGACAAACCAAAAAACACACTCCTAACTACAGAGAACAGACTGTTGGTTACCAGAGGGAAGGTGGGTCGGGGGACGGGTTAAATAGGTGATGGGGATTAAGGAGGTGAGCACTGGGTGTTGTATTTAAGTGTTGAATCACTAAATTGTACACCTGAAACTAATATGACATGTATGTTAGCTAACTGGAATTTAAATAAAAACTTAAATACATACGTAAACTTTTTTTTTAAATTTTTAATGTTTTATTTATTTTTGAGAGAAAGACAGCATGAGCAGGGGCGGGGCAGAGAGAGAGGGAGACACAGAATCTGAAGACAGGCTCCATGCTCTGAGCTGTCAGCACAAAGCCCGATGCGGGGCTCAAACACACAAACTATTAGATCATAACCTGAGTCAATATCAAGCGTCGGCACTCAATCAACTGAGACACCCAGGTGCCCCTAAATATTTTTTTAAAAACTCCCTAGATTGTTATGTCATAAACCCATGAGCTTTTTTGGTTTCTTTTATTACTTACATATGTACATATTTTTATTTTAGAGAGAAAGAGCACAAGTGGGGAGAGAAGCAGAGAGAGAATCTTAAGCAGGTTCCACCATCGGTACGGAGCCCAATACAGGGCCGGAGCCCATGACCCTGGGATCACTACCTGAGCCAAAATCAAGAGTCAGACGCTCAACCAACTGAGCCACCCAGGCACCCCCCACCCCCGCCCCCTACCAATAGCTTTTTCATTAGAGTTTTGGAAATCCTAACTTAGTTTATCTTTTTAATCTTAGGGTTATTTAAGCAACGCCATCAGAAGGCTGTGCCTTGGGAGTACCTGGTACAATCCTGTTTCAAGGGTCTCTGAGACAGTCCCTTTTTGTTATGACCACAAGTAGCCTGCCATGTAGCTGGTTGCAAGGGCTTGTGGGAAAGCATCAGAGTAAAGCAGCAACTCTGGGGATAGCAGAAGACTCCAAGTGACCACAGTTAAAGACCTGGTGGAAGGTCATTATAAAAATGCTACGGTTGACAAGGAAATGTTACTTCTGTAACACAGAACATTTTAAAATAATAACTAGACTGATCACATTACACAAGAACGTATTACAGATAGAGCATTGACAAATTTCTGGGAATTTTATAAAATTTCAGAAATAATAACATTTTACCCATATAAATATAACCTCCAGAAGGTTAAGTATCTCTTCTTTGACAGTGCTTCCCATGTAATATAATTTCATCGAATAAACCTAATTAGTTTAACATCTCTCCTCTTAGAAGGTGAGAGAACAAATCCTTTGAGGTCTCCAGGGTCCCTCAGAAAATTCAAACTTAGTTTTAGGTCAGAGAGATTTTATTTAGAATTTGAATTTGGGAAATTGTCTAAAATGTCAAATGCTTCAAATATTTTAGGATCATAGGTCATTGTGAAACAATACTGAGTTATCCATTTAACAGTGTGATGATAAAATATTTCAAAGGCAAATATAAGTGGTAACATGAAAAATAAAGAACCTTAGCTCCAAATAGGGAGAAGACTGTTCTCTGAAGTAATGAAGGACATATAGAGACAACATGAAGCACCGGAATTACTTTGATAAGACACAGAATGTATGTTTCCTAGGCAGATTACTCAAAAGGTAAAGAAAAATCTTTTGCAGTCTTTTATTAAGTACAGATCGATGACCCAAGAAACTTTGTCATTTTAACAGAACAAAAACCAAACTCTGGTTTTCTGTCAGTACACTATTGATGTTAAAGTTCATTTCAAGAGCCACCTCGTTGGCTCAGTCGGTACAATATACGACTCTTAGGGTTGTGAGTTTGAGTCCCACAGGGGGTATAGAGATTACTTAAGAAAAAAAATAATAAAATCTTTTTTTTAAACCCTAAAAAATAAAATTCTTTTAAAAAAAGAACTAAGGGGCGCCTGGGTGGCTCAGTCGGTTGAGCCTCCGACTTCAGCTCAGGTCAGAGCTCACGTTCGTGGGTTCGAGCCCCGCGTCGGGCTCTGTGCTGACAGCTAGCTCAGAGCCTGGAGCCTGTTTCTAGTTCCGTGCCTCCTTCTCTCTCTGCCCCTCCCCCTCTCATGCTCTGTCTCTCTCTCTGTATCAAAAATAATTTTAAAAAATTTAAAAAAGGGGCGCCTAGGTGGCTCAGTCGGTTGAGCCTCCGACTTCGGCTCAGGTCAGATCTCACGTTCGTGGGTTCGAGCCCCGCGTCAGGCTCTGTGCTGACTGCTAGCTCAGAGCCTGGAGCCTGTTTCAGATTCTGTGTCTCCTTCTCTCTCTGACCCTCCCCCTCTCATGCTCTGTCTCTTCTGTATCAAAAATAAATAAAGCATTAAAAAATTAAAAAAAAAATAAAGTGTATAAACTTAAACGTTTGCATAATAGTAAATGTTTTAGTGGCTCCTGGATGGCTCAGACAGTTAAGCGTCAGACTTTAGCTCATGATCTCAGAGTTGGTGAGTTTGAGCCCCAAGCATCAGGCTCTCTGCTGTCAGTGCAGAGCCTGCTTGCAATCCTCTGTCCCCCTCTCTCTGCCCCTCCTCTGCTCTCGCTCTCTCTCTCTCAAAAATAAATAAATGTTTAAAAATAGTAAATGGGGGCGCCTGGGTGGCTCAGTCAGTTGGGCCTCTGACTTCGGCTCAGGTCAGATCTCACATTCGTGGGTTCCGGCCCCGCGTCGGGCTCTGTGCTGGCGGCTAGCTCAGAGCCTGGAGCCTGCTTCCTGTTCTGTGTCTCCTTCTCTCTCTGACCCTCCCCCTCACATGCTCTGTCTCTCTCTGTATCAAAAATAAATAAAACATTAAAAAAAAAATAGTAAATGTTTCAGCATTTTATCTTATTTAGAAATTATTTAGATATTTAATGAATATCTGTTATTTAACTTAGCAAGACTCTAAAGTTCCAAGTTGTCAGGAAAATTTTGGAAATGATTTTTAGGCAGCGCATTATAAAACATTTTTTTGTGTGATAAAGTTTGTCAGAATGATTTAATTTGAGTAATATCAAGTTTACCATCTCTATAATCATAAACATCTAGTAAATATAATAGGTTATTGACTAGTAAATCCAATTAAAATACGTGTTTGCATTATAATTTGATGTTAACAACTCTATAAACATGCCTATTTTGCTAAACCCAACAATATCAGGTTAGTCTTTTTTGCCAAAGATTTAAACAAATTATGTGGCAATGAAAAATATTTGAGTTAGCTCCTATATTTCTGGAAGTTTTAGAAAGAAGACTTTGTATACGTAAGAACTTATTTCTCTCTAAGACAATTAAGATACAACTCCTTTAAGGGATTTAATAAATTAAATTGGGTAATCCTATCTGGAGATAGTGAAATATCATTCATATATGTAACATATATAAATATATATGATAAATATATATCATACATACATGTATATCATACATACAGACACAAATACAGATCTTACAGTTTTCATTTTTATATTTTATCTGTAAGTCAGACTGGCTACTCTTGTCAACAGAGTTGGTTTTATTCTTATTTGAAATGAAGTCTCACATTAATGTCTCTGTCTATTTCAGATGATTTTGAAAAAGCCAAGGAAATTTTAACAAAGATGAGATACTTTTCAAATGTAGAAGAAAAGATCAAGTTAAAGAAGATTCCTCTCTAATGATTACTAGTTTAAAAGTTTTAAAAATAAAGTTCTTGTATATTTCTTTTCTGGCTTCTGCTAATTGAAACTAGAGATGCTTTCACCGGTTATGGCATCTTAGTTAAACCTGTGACTCAAACATCACTGGATGTCAAAGTTTGTCATGCCGTGTAGCCAGAGCTCGGGTGGTCCATTCCTCTGTGATACCTGACAGAGCATGCTGCCCATCTGGGCCTGTCATTGAGAAAGCAGGGGTGTGGCCAGCTTGAGGCCCCAGAGAAGGGGTTGGCAGATTTTTACTCCAAAGGGCCAGATAGCAAATGCTTTAGGCTCTGTGGCCCATACCGCCTCTGTTAAGTACTCAGTTCTGTCATTGTTGCCTTTTATCTACTAAACAGCCAGGGGGTCAGATTTGGTCCAGGGTTTCCCAACGTCCGCCCTAGAGCCACATCTTCTTTCTAATAGTAGTGCCTTTGTTAGTGGAGTCTTCAGGGCTTTCAGTTCAGTAAGCACAGAACTGCCTAATAATCTCCTAGGCCTACATTTTAGAATGTAGATGATACTTACTAAGAGTTAGTCTGGTGTTTTACACCAGCCCCGTCTCCAGCTCCACCTTGGTGGGTGGAGCAGTTTCAATGTCTCTCTGGACTGCTGACACTCTCTTCTCGATTCCCTTGCTCCTCTAATCCAGGCCGAAGAACAACTCCTGCTAACCCTTTTGGATCCTTGGAAATTCAAATTGAGTTATTGATTCATTTCCAGAAGGGAAAAAATGCCCTTTTTATAAGTCTCTGGATTAAAAAAGATTAAAATAGAAAATTCTGTTTAAAAAATTCCAAGAGGAACTGACTGGGTGTCTCAGTCATTTAAGCATCTGACTCTTGATTTTGGCTCAGGTCATGATCCAGTATCATGGGATCAAGCCCCACATCGGGCCCTGCACCGAGCCTGGATCCTGCTTAAGATTCTCTCTCTCTCCCTCTGCCCTGTCCCCCACTGGTGTGCACTCTCTTGCTCCCACTCTTGCTCTCTCTCTCAAATAAAAATAATAAGAAATAAAAAGAAAGAAATTCCAAGATGGGCAGCTGGCTGGCTCAGTTGGAAGGGCATGTGACTCCGTCTCAGAGTTGTGAGTGTGAAGCCCACATTGGGTGTAGAGATTACTAAAAAATTAAACTTGAAAGACAGAAAAGGAGTAGAGGAGGGGAAAGGAGAGGAAGGAAGGAAAGAAAAAAAGGAAGGAAGGAATTTCAAGAAATGACAACTCTTGGAGAGAATTACTTGTTTAAAACGGAAAAGTCAGAACCAAGGTTTAACTCCTAGAGCTTAAAACTGTGGCTCCCTTACATCCTCCCTCATCCTTGTATAAGAATTTATACTCATGAATCCTAATCCTGTTGTACGGAGTTTGTTAACATTTTAAGATTTATGGATCTTCTGAAGGCAAATTAACCACAGCAGCTGTCTGGCTTAATGGCATTTAGGAATATCAGTACAATCACCAACATTTTACAAGAAGAATGAGTTACTTGTCTCAAAACACACAGGGAGTCTTTAAGTAAACAACCATAATGCAAGCAAATGTCCTGATTAAAGGGTGCTTCTGCAAAGAAATAGGAGATAAAAGTAGTGTTTGAAATACTTCTGCAGGCAGTCTTCATTCCTCCTTCAGAACAATGATCAGGACCAAAACAACCTGACCACGAAAAGAAAGCAGATAAACATCTTTGGAGGAACTTTAAAGAAATTTTCCCTTACCTGTTGCCATTAGCTAGAAAGGCCACTGTGTCTCCCAGCAAACTACTTCTGACTTAGAGGGTAAATAAAAATTAAAAAAAAAAAAAAAGATTTTATTTCTGAGTCAGTGGGATTACTTTTCTTTTTTCTTCACTCTTCCAAATTCTTTCCCTGTTAGTGTAAAGTCCAAGTTTAGCAGGACTTCTAAATCCAGGAACCCTCGCACGTATTCCCTGACAAAGCTGTATGGGAAGTAAACGTCCAGGCATCTGCAAGATTGGTGGCCCTATTTGGACTAAAGTTTCTTTTTTTTTTTTTTAATGTTTATATTTGAGAGAGAGAGTGCAAATGGAGGAAGGGCAGAAGAGATGGAGATAGAATCTGAAGCAGTGTCCAGGCTCTGAGCTATCAGCACAGAGCCTGACGTGGGGCTCAAACTCAGAGACCACGAAATAATGACCTGAGACAAAGTCAGACACTTAGTGGACTGACTGAGCCACTCTGGTGCCCCTCTTTTTTTTTTTTTTTTTAGGTTATTTATTTAAGTAATCTCTATACCCAATGTGGGGCCAAAACTCACAACAACCCTGAGACTAGGAGTCACATAGGAGTCAGTCTTCGGACTGAACCAGCCGCGTGCCCCTGGATTAAAGTTTCTGACCAAGCAGAGCAAGTGAAGACTCCCCTCCCTCCCCACATTATTCCCAATATAGAAAAAATTTATCAGAACAAATAAGAGGTTTTGATTAATTTGTGATTATTTTTTCTCAGACTCTGCTGTTCAGACAGGCCTGATCTTATGGATTGGATGGGTCCCCCCAAAAATTCATATGGTGAAGCCCTAACCCCTAGTCTGGCTATACTCAGAGACAATGCCTCCAAGGAATTAAAGTTAAATGAGGTCATGAGGCTAAGGCTCTCATCAGACAGGATTTGTGTCCTTATGAGAAAAGATACTTTCTCCCTACACTCTTGCACTAGGGGGAAATCTTGTAAGAAAGCCAGAGGGAAGGCAGCCAGAAACAGACTCCTCACCGGAAACAGAAACTAACCACACTGGGACCTTGATCTTGGATTTCCAGCCTCCGGACAGTGAGAAACTTAGTTTCTGCTGTTGAAGTCACCCAGTCTGTAGTATTTTGTTACGGTGGCCTGGCCTGACCAACACACCTGAATTTGAATCCTAGCTCTGCCGCCGTTTGTGTGAGTCCACAATTACTCTAAGCTTCATTTCCTCTCTTTAAAATGGTGATAATAATAATACCTATTTCACAGGGCTGTTGTAAGGATCAAATAAACTAAATTATCTAAAGAAATTGCTTAGCCCAGCGCATGACATGTAGGAAGCACTCAAATGTGATTTTTAAAATTATGGTAACTCCTGGGACGCCTGGGTGGCTCAGTCTGGTTAGGTGACTGACTTTGGCTCAGGGCCATGATCTAGCAGTCCATGAGTTCGAGCCCCATGTTGGGCTCTGTGCTGATAGCTCAGAGCCTGGAGCCTGCTTTGGATTCTCTGTCTTCCTCTCTCTCTGGCCCTCCCCAGCTCTCACTCTGCCTCTCTTTCTCTCAAAATTAAATAAACAAAAGTAAATAAATGACTGAATGAATGAATAAAATTATAATGACTACTTTTTTTATTTTTACTTTGGCAACAAAGCCGTGTCTTTTCACATCAGAGTAAACAATACCCTTTCAGCAGAGTTTCAAAAACCTACTTTGTGCAAGAGAATGTTTAGCCCTGGAAGAAATACATAAACAGATGCTTCCTGTCTATTGGGGATTATACCAGTAATCAAAACAATAATAAAAAGTTCCCATTTGCTGGGGAGACTGGTTGGCTCAGTAGTAGAGCATGTGACTCTTGATCTTGGGGTCATGAGTTTGAGCCCCATATTAGGTGCAGAGATTACTTTTTAAAAATCAGCAAAAAAAAAAAAAAGTTCCCATTTGCTCCATAGTTACTATGTGTAATACTTTGCATGAATCCATCAAATTACACCCAATTCAAATCATTTCACAGATGAAGAAACAAGCTCCCAGAAGATGAGTGCTAGGATTCAAACCCAGGTCTACCTAAGCCTGTGCTATCAGCAAGCCTGAACCCACCAGATTAAGTACCAGCCAAGATGATTAAACAGTGTGTACACCAGGGGCCATTTGCCAGGGCCCACATCATGCCAAACAAAAGCAGGCCTTGACCCAAGTCCCTATTTCCAAGACCTGCACATCCAGCTTCACTGGGCATAGGGAGGGATTGCTCTCAGATAGGAAAGTTTCAGGGAAGAGGGGAAGTAGAGTCCAGACAAGCAGAGCAAAGCTGTGTCAGGTGTCCCAAGACCGACCCCCAGTTCAATGACTCTCTAGAAAATCCCACAGGACTTGGTATATTGTCTTACTCATGGCTATGATGTATTACAATGAACAGTTCAAAAGCAGCTTAACAAAGGGAAAAGGCTCATGGGATGAAGTCCAATGGCAACCAGGCTGTTAGGGGTCCTCTCACAGGGCACACTCATTCCACCAGCAACAAATTGTGACAACCTCTGAAAATGTCATCTGTAAGGGAAGCTCATTAGAGACTCATTTCTTGAGCACTGGTCACGGGAGCACTGTTTGCCTAGCGTGTGCCAGAATTCCAGACTCCCAGAAGGAAAAACAGGTATTTCAGCATAAACTACATTGTTTCTAAAATTTAAGCACAGTGGGTCAGTCTTATCAATCCTGGGAATAAATAACTCTCCCCAAATCCAAATTCCCAGCCAAGGGCCCACCTTGTCACCAGCCCTTTCTAAGGAGATGCAGTCTTACGACTGCTGTGTTAACTTTTTTTGTGTGCAGAAGCAGAGGGAATTCTATAACAAATAATCCATAACCAGAGAGGAAGTCACTTCCATTGCTGAAGGGCTTTCTCCCATCTCTGGGGTTGCCACCAAGCGAAGAGAAAGATGTTGCTCTGGATCAAGACAGCAGTCATGCCCCCTAGCATGTTCAATAGCAGGTGACAAAGCCTGAGGCAGACTTGCACGGAAAGCTTTACTTTCACAAAGAATTCTGGTTCTGTCACTTTTTGTGGCATGTTGAATGTAACAGAGGTGGCCAGATGAATCAATACAACACACCATTTTTCCTTTCTAGGGGTCACTGTCAAGAGGCCTGGGTGGCTCAGTTGGTTAACATCCAACTTCAGCTCAGGTCATGATCTCACATTTCACGGGTTTGAGCCCTACATCAGGCTCTGTGCTAATGGCTCAGAGCCTGGAGCCTGCTTCAGATTCTGTGTGACCCTCTCTCTTTGTCCCTCTCCTGCTTGCACTGTGTCTCTTTCTCTCTCTTTCTCAAAAATAAATGAACACTAAAAAAAGATTTTTTTAATTCACTATTTAAAAAAAAAAAGGAAGAAGAAGAAATGGTGGACAACACTAACAAGCTAGGTGGTTTGTGTTCCACACAGGCCTAAGCCAACTGGCCCATGCCTGGCTATTGGGTTCCTTTAGGTAGGTGTCTGAAACCACCAAGAATATTGGGTCGGTCAAAGTTAGCTACTGTACCATAACTTGCTACCAGATTTTTAAAAATTGTGTATATACCATAAGGTTCACCTGTCTAAAGAGTACAATTCACTGGTTTTAACCCTATTCACAGAGGTATGCAACAACCATCACCAGAATCTAATTTTAGAATATTTTTGTCATCTTAAGAAGAAATCTTGTACCCTTAGGAATCACTCTCTATCCTCCCCTTCTCCTCCCTACCTCTTTCCTTAGGCAAATATTAACCTGTAGATTTGCCTAGTCTGTACATTTCATACAAATGAAATCATACAGTAAGTGGTCTTTTGTGACTGGCTTCTTCCACTTAGCATAAATGTACACATTTTGGAGGGGGCCTGACTGGCTCAGTCAGTAGAATATGTGACTCTTGATCTTGGGGTTGTAGGTTCAAGCCCCATGTTGGATGCAGAGATTACTTAAAAAAATTTTTTTTTAATTTTTTTAACATTTATCTATTTTTGAGAGAAAGAAAGACAGATCATGAGCAGGGGAGGGGCAGAGAGAGAGGGACACACACAATCGGAAACAGGCTCCAGGCTCTCAGCTGTCAGCACAGAGCCCAACGCGAGGCTCGAACCCATAAACTGTGAGATCATAACCTGAGCCGAAGTTGGAGGTTCAACCGACTGAGCCACCCAGGTGCCCCAAAAATAAAATATTTTTAAAAATAAAAATAAAAATAAATGTACACATTTTTGTGTGGATATATGTTTTGATTTTTCTTGGATCTATGCCTAGGAGTAAAATTGCTGGGACATATGGTAACTATATGTTTAATCTATTGAGGAACTGTCGAACTGTTTTCCAAAGTGATTGTACCATTGACAATCTTATCAGCAGTATATAAATTGTCCAGTTTCTCCATAGCTTTATCAACACTGGTTACTATCTTTTTAGTTTTAGTCATTCTAGTAGGTGGCAAAGTGTATCTCATTGTAATTTTGATTTGCATTTCTGACTAATGATGTTGAGCATATTATCCTGTACTTACCACTTGTAAGTCTTTTAAAGTAATGTCTGTTCACATTCTTTACCCTGTTAAAAACTGGGTTATTTGTCTTTGTACTATTGAGTTACAAGAAATTTTTCATGTTAAAAAAAGAAAGAGGGGCGCCTGGGTGGCTCAGTCGGTTAAGTGTCTGGCTTCGGCTTAGGTCATGATCTCACAGTTGGTGGGTTCGAGCCCCGTGTCAGGCTCTGTGCTGACAGCTAGCTCAGAGCCTGGAGCCTGTCTTCGGATTCTGTGTCTCCCTCTCTCTCTGACCCTCCCCTGCTCGCGCTGTCTCTGTCTCTCAAAAATAAATAAAAAGCATTAAAAAAAGAAAAAAAAGAAAAATTCACATACTGTAGATACAATTCCCTTATTGGATATATGATTTATAAATATTTTCTCCTGTTTTGTGAGTTATCCTTTTGCTTTCTTGGTGATGTCCTTTGAACGACAAAAGTGTTTAATGTGTTAATGACCTCAGATCAACTTATTAATCTTCTCTTTTATTACATTGCAGTTAAGAAAGCATTACCTAACCCAAGGTTATAAATACTTACCCCTGCATTTTCTTCTAAGAGTTTTATATGTTTACCTCTACATTTATGTCAGTAATCCATTTTAGGGGTGCCTGAGTGGCTCAGTCAGTTGAGCATCCACCTCTTGATTTTGGCTCAGATCATGATCCTGGAGTTGTGCAATCAAGCCCTACACTGGGCTCTGTGCTGAGTATATGGAGCCTGCTTGGGATTCTCTCCCTTCCTCCCTCCCTCCCTCCCTCTCTCTCTCTCTCTTCCTGCCCCTCTCCCCCACTTGTGTGAGCTCTCTCTCTTTCTCTCTTAAAATTAAAAAAAAATAATAATCCGTTTTGAATTCATTTTTATATACGGTGTGATGCAGGGATCTAACCTCATTCTTCTGCATGTGCCTATCCAGTTATTCCAACATCACTATTCTTTCCCCCTATTGAACTGTCTTGGCACCCTTGTTGAGAATCAGTTGATCATAAATGTAAGAGACTATTTTTGAATTCTTAATTCTATTCCATTGATTGACACACATCTATCCTCATGCCAATACACCACTGTTTGGAAAGTGTGTTGAGAAGCTGGAGCCAGTGTGTTGAATTACGAATATGCAGATTATGCCTGCTGAATGATGGAGCACAAGCCACTCACCCATGATCAGCATTTCTTTCTCAGCAGGTAGCTTTCTCAACATCTGAGGTCCCACTTTGGGGAAGTGAAAACCATAGGGTTGTTGTGATTTAAGGCACAGTTTCAATACACACATACAAAGGAAGTAAAGTCACAGGATTTATTACTTACAGATCCCAGAAGTGGGATGGTGAGTAAGAAGAGGGTGGGAGGTGAGGAGAGGTGGCCAACACATTTGTTAGAGCAAATACATGGTGCCCAGGAAGAGACAAGCAACATGTACTCAGGGAATCTGAAAAGACTGTTTGTTTCACACTGGTGCCAGCCCAGTGGAGTCACCTCCAAAGGGTGAGCCCCAAGCCCTGGCGCTGGTCTTCTTTTATATCTGGCTAGCTTCTGGGTACTTGGAAACTTTCTATTGGCTGCACTGGGGAGGGGAAGGGACTATCAGTTGTGCTGTGCTGGCAATTACAGAAGCCAAAAACATGCAAGGAGAGTATCCAGCCTCAGACATCTGACTGGCCTTTTTTTTATCTGCTCTTGCTGACTTTCCTTCCCACATTGAGCTGGAGGAAGGGCAGTTCTCTCTCCCAGGCCAAAAGTGAGCAGGAGATAGAGAGCAGGGTAACAAGCATCTGTTACTTGTAAGCGGTTGAGGTAGAGGTCACTAACATTTCATAAGCTTAACTCTACCTGGTTATTTTATTTTAATTTTTAAAGTTTATTTATTTTTGAGAGAGAGAGAAGCAGAGTGTGAGTGGGGAAGGGGCACAGAGAGAGGGAGACACAGAAAGACTCAGGGCTGTCAGCACAGAACTCAACACTGGGTTCAAACTCATGAACCGTGAGATCATGACCTGAGCTGAAATTGGATACTTAACCAACTGAGCCACCCAGGCACCCCTCTACATGGTTATTTTAAAAGGTTCCCTGGGAGGGGCTCCTGGGTGGCTCAGTTGATTAAGTGTCCGACTTCAGCTCAGGTCAAGATCTCATGGTTCATGAGTTTGAACTCCGCACCAGGCTCTATACTGACAGCTCTGAGTGTGGAGCCTGCTTCGGATTCTGTGTCTCCCTTTCTCTCTGCCCCTCCCCTACTCATCCTCTGTCTCTCTCTTCCTCTCAAAAATGAATAAATAAAAAATTTTTTTGAAAGTTCCTTGGGAAAAGCAAAAATGGAACCTAAGGCAGGAACCCTAAATTCAAGTCTTTTTTAAATGTCCAGACTCTGGGTGTAAGCAGGATTATCATGCTGTAAAATGCCTGGAGGCAACTCAGAAAAACAAAAGTTGTTTTTCTCGTTTCAGAAAGTTTGAGTTCATCAACTTTCTTTTAAAAAAAGAAGAAACAGCAGCAAATCTGGGATGTTCTCTTGAGTATGGAAGAGTTAAGGATTCACTAGATTTTTATACTTGATTTTTAAAATATATTTTTAAGATTTTCTTGTTAAGTAATCTCCACATCCAACGTGGGGCTTGAACCTACAACCCCAAGATCAAGAGTCACATTCTGTACCCACTAAGCCAGGAAAGTGCCCCAATTTTTATATTTTATTGATGTAAGTATGAAGATACCTCTAAAGTAATGCTAAATAATCCATACATTTTAAACACTACTCATCAATGAAAACCTCATCCTAATGTTGATAATGTTTATGAGTAGAAATCTCTAGGGTTTGGAAGACTAAAAGATAGCTGAAGCATCTGTAGGAACTGCTTTTTTTTTTTTGTTAAAGTAGGCTCAATGCCCAATGGGGGGGGCGGGGCTTGAACTCATGACTTTAAGATTAAGATCAAGAATCACGTGCCCCAACAACTGAGCCAGCCAAGCACTCCGAGAGTTGCCTTTGATTAAATCTCCTTGCTACTCAGGAGTATGTATCATGGTTAGGGAGGAGCATAACTGCCCTGGGGTGGACACCCTCCGCCACACTGCCCATTCAGAAATAATATATAAATTTTTTTAATGTTTTTAATTTATTTTTGAGATAGAGAGAGACAGAGCATGAGAGGGGCAGAGAGAGAAGGAGACAGAACCAGAAGCAGGCTCCAGGCTCTGAGCTAGCTGTCAGCATAGAGCCTGATGCGGGGCTCGAACCCACGAACATGAGATCTGTCCTGAGCCGAAGCTGGAGGCTTAACCGACTGAGCCACCCAGGCGCCCCCCCCGTGCAGAAATAATATAAAGAAAATCGGGTTAAGTGTCTAACTCTTAGTTTTGGCTTAGGTCATGATCTCATGGCTTCATGGGTTCAAACCCTGCATCGAGCTCTGTGCTGGCAGCATGGAGCCTGCTTGGGATTCTCTCTTTCTCTCTCTCTCTTTCTCTGACCCTTCCTCACTCGTCCTGTCTCTGTCTCTCTCTCAAAAATAAATAAATAAACTTTAATGAAAAAAATTATAGACCACATCACTGTGTTTTGCAGGCAAAATAGCACTAGCTAAAACTTTATTAATGAAGCTTCACTTTTTTAAAAATCACAAGTGATGGGGGCACCTGGGTGGCTCAGTCGATTAAGCCTAGGCTTTGGCTCAGGTCATGATCTTACAGTTCCTGGGTTTGAGCCCCACGTTGGGCTCTGTGCTGACAGCTAGCTCAGAGCCTGGAGCCTGCTTTGGATTCTGTATCTTCCTCTCTTTCTGACCCTTCCCTGTTCACACTGTCTCTCTCTGTCTCTCAAAAATAAATATAAAACAGAAAAAAAATTTTTTAAACACACATGAGGACTGTGAAAACCAAGTTTAAGGAGTAGCTAAGAATGTGTACAGTAGCCCTTCGATTGTTCCTTGGAACAATGTGGAAACAAGGAAGGTACTTCATTTCTCAGACCAATCTCCCATTTGTTCTACCCCACTAATGGGCACCAAAGAAACCAAGGAACCTCGTGGGCATTCTTACTAACATTAACTCCAAAGAACCGTGTTAGAATATCTCATTTCAAGCCTACTCTTGGCAGAATCCATTCTATAAGGTGCTCCAAGAGTTTAAAATGGGAGCGCTTGTCATTGCCTACAATGTACAGTACTTCCCCTTCTGGCTCCAGTAACACCACAAACTCTTCATATACTGGAAAATTCTGTTTGGAGGCAAAAGATGGCAATCATTATTCGAGAAAAGGACAAAGGTGTGCAAGAATTTGGAGGTGAGAGGGAGGAACAGAGGAATTCAGTGGAAAACAAGAAAATCCAAACTGCTGAATGCAGACATCAGGTAGGGAATGGGAAGAGACAAAGCTGGGAGGGAGGAAGGGCAGGGATCCTGAAGGAATTGAAGTCTGGTACAGAGAGTAGCCCTTCGCCCAAGAGTAATAGGGAGTCATGAAGAGTTTAAGACAGGGGAGGAACAGATCAGGATTGCACAGCGGACAGATATCTGTGCCATGGCTGGCAGGCTGGGGGAGGAGCAAGGGTAGAGCAGGAAGAAGTCTAGGCAGTTCCAGCAAGCAAGAGACCATGGAGCCTGCGGGGTCATAGTGATACTGATATCCTGTTTTCTGCAAAGTCCTGCTTGTGGGAGGAAACTGCCACCCACTGGGACTGTGGTTACAAAGCAAGTGGTATGATCCGTCGTGCCTCTTCTCTTCTGCCCCAGGCTCCCTTGTTGATGTTGATCTGAGAAGCCATGTGCAGATGCCTCATCGCCACTATCAGGGCTCACCACGAGCATGCCAATGTCGAGATGACCCAGTTAGTCAACTAATAATGAACAAGGAAAAAAGTGGACAGGGGACCTAGACTAAAGGAGACTCAAGAGACAAGGGGTTTCCTAACCTAATGCAGTGCTGAATCATGATGCCATCTATAGAAAGACATTCAGAGACACTCGGAAAAATGTGATTACAGATTAAGTGATTTTATTTTTTCATATATATATATTTTAAATTTTATGTATTCATTTTAAGAGAAGAGAGAGAGAGAGAGAGAGAGAAGGGGAGGGGCAGAGAGAGAGAGAGGGAGAGAGAGAGAGAATCTCAAGCAGGCTCCACACTGTCAGCACAGAGCCCGATGCGGGGCTCGAACTCACCAACTGCGAGATCATGACCTGAGCCAAAATCAAGAGTTGGCCACTTAACCAACTTAGCCACCAGGCATCCTAGGTGATTTTAAAGAGTTATTACTTTTGTTAGGTGTGATAATAGCATTCTGGTTACTTTTTTTAGCATTTAAAAAAAGTAGTGTTTGTTAGAGGTAAACACTAAAACATTCACAGATAAAAATATGACTCTGGGATTCGCTTTAAAATAATCATGAAAAACTCCCATGACCTAATACAGTATTTCCTATTTATATATTATATCCCTTTACTATCCTCCTATGGACTTTTTTTTTTTAATTTTAGAGATAGATCATGCACAAGTCGGGAAGAGTGGCAGAGGGAGAGAGAGAGAATCCCAAGCAGGCATGGAGCCTGACACAGGGCTCAACCCTGACTCTGGGATCATGACCTGAGCTGAAATCAAGAGTCAGATGCTTAACTGACTGAGCCACCCCGGCACCCCTGCACACATTTTTTTCATACTTGTAGCCAAAATATATCAATACTTTTGTGATCTGAACATTTTTGAACAAATGCTGCTTTTGAGAAGGTACCCTTTGGGGCACCTGGGTGGTTCAGCTGGTTAAGTGTCTAACTGTTGGTTTCAGCTCAGGTCACAATCTCACGATTTGTGAATTCGAGCCCCACATCGGGCTGTATGCCGACAGCACAAAGCCTGCTTGGGATTCTCTCTCTTTGTCTCTCTCTCTCTCTCTCTCTCTCTCCCTTGACCCTCTCCCTACTTGCAAGATCTCTCTCCCTCTTTCTCAAATAAAATTAGGGATGCCTGAGTGGCTCAGTCAGTTAGGCATCTGACTTCAGCTCAGGTCATGATCTCACAGTTCATAAGTTTTAGCCCCATGTCAGGCTCTGTGCTGACAACTCAGAGCTTCGAATTCTGTGCCTCTCTCTCTCTTTCTGCTCCTTGCACTGTATCTTTTTCAAAAATAAATAAACATTAAAAATGTTTAAATAAAATGAAAAAACAAAAAAAATGATAAAAGACTAGAAGGATATTTATATAATGGAGCTTCCTGTGGGATGGTATTAAGATTTTTGTTTTTTTGGCTCTATATTTTTATCACTCATTTTCTACTAGAGTCTGTGTTAGTTTTATAACCGGAAAATATTGGTTTTGTTTTTAAAGATAACAGGTGAGATGAGCCACCAGGAGAAGGGTCAGGAGGGTATTGTCTAAACGTCTATATGGCTGACCCAGCAACTGCATGAGAGGTGAACTGGAAGTCACCTCAAAGAGGCAGGCCTGGATTGTCACTGAAGACATGCTCTCAGTGGCCACCATCAAATTCTGCACCCACTCTTCCCAGTCTACTGTAGGAGACAATGCACCATAAACTTCAGTCTTTTGCTTCCAGGGTCTGAAGTCCCAAGAAGTCCGTCTCTGTGAGACACGCTCTAGTGAGGCTTTCCCTGATTCCTACAGAGTGCTTTCTGCCAGAGAATTCAAACAGATGCAGCAAAGCCTAGATTTTATGGCAGGGTCTAAGGTTGACTTGGGTTGAACTCCTTCGCTTGTCAATAAGGGAACTGGGAACCGTAGCTTGCCGCAATTTTCTTATCTGTGAAAGGAGGGGACGGTAATAAAAGCATCTAATTCATGGCGTTATTGTAAAGAATACTTGACTTGCTATTTGACCTGCAAATATAAAGCACTTAAAATTATTCATTCTAGGGGCGCCTGGGTGGCTCAGTCGGTTAAAGCATCCGGCTTCGGCTCAGGTCAGATCTCACAGTTCATGGGTTCGAGCCCCGCGTCGGGCTCTGTGCTGACAGCTAGCTCAGAGCCTGGAGCCTGCTTCAGATTCTGTGTCTCCCTCTCTCTCTGACCCTCTCCTGCTCATGCTGTCTCTCTCTCTCTCTAAAATAAATAAAGACAGTAAAAAAATTTTTTTTAATTATTCATTCTAGTACATTGCCTGATAAGGGATATACAACTTAGTATAGAAATGTGAACTAAAGAATGAATTTGGATAGGCATTCAAGAAATACAATTAGGTGGAAAGTAGTTTCACAATGATATTTAGAGTATGACAACTGTAGGGGTCAATGCCACAAAACAGGCCACTTTTGCATGAACATTACTTTAAGTTAAAAGCGAGGGAAACCCAGCATATTTAAGAAAAGCTCTTTACCACCCCCTCAAGTGCTAGCTTTACCAGGAAGAGTCATTGACAGAGATTCTTCTTTACCAATCAACTTATATGCATAATAAGGGAACTTTGTTTTCCAGAATCATTTCCCTTTTCCTTTCTGCTAATGGTCTCCCTCCCCCTTTGTATCCTTTTTGGGGTTTTTTTTGTTTGTTTATTTTTATTTAATTTTATTTAAAATTTTTTCAATGTTTATTTATGTTTGAGAGAGACGGAGACACAGAGTGTGAGCAGGCTCCAGCCTCTGAGCTGTCAACACAAAGCCCGACACCCAGCTCAAACCTAGGAATTGCAAATTCATGACCGGAGTCAAAGTCGGACGCTAAACCGACTGAGCCACCCAGGCGCCCCTATTTTTATTTTTGAGGGGGATGTTGGAGGGGCAGAGAGGAGGAATAGAGGGTCCAAAGCAGGCTGTGCGCTGACAGCAGATAGCACGACACGGGGTTCAAACTCAGGCACGCAGAGCTCATGACAAGAGCTAAAGTCAGCTGCTTGACTGAGCTACCGAGGCACCTCCCCCTTTGTATCCTTGACCTTTATCCCTCTCCTTACCGCATATAAGCCCCTTTTGTTGCCTATGCTAGGAATTTCTTATCAGTGTGGATTCCCTGTATGCACAAAATTAAATTTGATATTCTCTTGTTAATCTGGCTCATGTCAGTTTGATTCAGTCCAGCTAGAGAGACTTGAAGGCAGAAGAAAATTCTTCCTCTCTAACATTCCCTTTTCATAAATATATATTTATATTTACATGTAGATATAACATCATCTGGAAGGATATTTTTTTTCAGGGGAAGAATGAGATAGCCATTTGTAGAAATGACCCAGGAGACTATCTTTTATATCCAGTTGAGGTAAGTAGGGTGTTACCTTATGGAGGCAAAACTGGATTATAAATGCCACTAAGAAAACGTAAACCTAATCCAGGATATTACATGAGGCAAAAAGGGTTCATTCACTTTTTTTTCCCTTAGACCACAATGAAGGCAAGGGAAATGGAGGATGACGAAGAGAATTTGGAAACACTTCATAAATAAAGCCTGTAGGAATTGCTAACTGATTAAGTATGGCGGGTGAACAAGAAAGAGGCTTAGATGACATGCTTAGGTTTGGGGTTAGAAACAGAAAAGCATCTCCTGACAGCTGTGACTGGCTTGGTACTATCTATCAGCTAGGCTTTGGTGTCTTCCTTTTAAACAAACGTCATAGAACATCAACATCAAACAAGGACTGAGATGTGACTTTGATGGATCAAAATAGAAAGGAGACCACTTGGTACTCATGTCTGAACACAGACAAAAATGTGAACATCATGCAAACCACAAAATTGTCCAAACATCCCCCTGGATAATGTGAAGGACCGTTGCTTCCTTACCAATTATAGGTTTAGCTTCCCTTCATCCTTCCTACTTTCTTGAAAAGACTAAGTTACCCAGTCGTAGAATTATCCTGTTTCCTGACAATATTAATGTTTATTTTATTTTTCAGACAGAGAGTAAACAGGGGAGGTAAGGGGGCCTGGGGGTGGGGGACAGAGGGTCTGAGGTGGGCTCTTTGCTGTCAGCACAGGACCCAGTGCATGGCTGGAACCCACAAGCCGTGAGATCATGATCTGAGCCAAAGTGGAGGCTAAACCAACGGAGCCACCCAGGTGCCACTAGAAGCACCTTTTTCTAACACCTCCTTACAGAGACACTCCCTCACTGTAAGCAGTCAGGAAATCTATTTTTGCTCAATTATAGGTGTGTTCTTGGTGGTCTTTGGCTAAAGGACATTTAAGCAACCAGACTGGATGATATTGTCATTCTCTGAGATGGGAAAAATGGTATGTTTGGTGGTTGCGGTGGAGCTCCTCTGGCAGGAGTGTCTGTGGATCCAGGCACAGGCTGGAAGACTTGCCAGTACCTCTCACAAGCCTTCCGAGTTTTCTCCTGATCCTCCTAGCTGTTCCCGCTAAGGAAGCACTAACTTCATTTATATTAAAACATGGAAAGAAATAATAGCTGATATTTCATGAATATGTGCTATGTGCTAAGATTTGTTCTAGTGGTAAGCATTGTTCTAAGGGATGTAGTTTTTGTTTGTTTTGTAAAGTGTGTGGGTGGAACTCATGACCTGGAGATAAAGAGTCGCATGCTCACTGAGCCAGCCAGCCACCCCAAGATCTACATGTTTTAATTCATTTACTTTTTCCATCAACCCGAAGAAGACAGGCACTATTATTACCAGGCTTTAGTACTGAGAAAACTGAGGTACAGAGGTGTGAGGAGTGGAACCCATTTTACACTCAAGGCTCTCTAGCGCCCTCCTCCAGCTCCAGCTAGGTAAGCCTAGGCAGCCATCTTGTTTGTAGTCCTCTTCGACTGCAACTCCCGGCATCCTTCGCGACAGCAGCGCTCTCCACACACAACAAATCCCGGCGTGCCCTTCGGCGGCCCGGGGTGGAGGGTTCTAGAAGGCGTGACGTGGGGTCGAGAGCGGGCTCAGAGGCGGGCGCCTCTCAGCAGTCGTTGTGGCCGCAGCTGCCAAGCCTGGGGACCCGGGCGGCCGGGGCCGCGGGCGCAGCCTCCTCGTCTCCCCGGCCATGGCCGCACTCGGCCGGCCCTTCAGCGGCCTCCCCCTGAGCGGCGGCCCGGACTTCCTGCAGCCGCCGCCGGCCTTCCCCGGTCTGGCCTTCCCGCCGGGAGTGGACGGCGCCGAGCTGGCCCCGCGGCTGGGAC